>NC_047506.1:23116334-23278041 GCF_902827115.2 Pseudochaenichthys georgianus
GTAGCCAGGGGCACGAGCAAAATCCTCCATGGAGGTTGGGTGCTGCTGCTGTGAGGAAGGCCGACTATGGGTGCTGATGGGCGGACGGTAAAGCACCGCAAAGTATACCCCCTTTAAGTGTAGCCAGGGGCACGAGAAACATCCTCCATGGAGGTTGGGTGCTGCTGCTGTGAGGAAGGCCGACTATGGGTGCTGATGGGCGGACGGTAAAGCACCGCAAAGTATACCCCCTTTAAGTGTAGCCAGGGGCACGAGCAAACATCCTCCATGGAGGTTGGGTGCTGCTGCTGTGAGGAAGGCCGACTATGGGTGCTGATGGGCGGACGGTAAAGCACCGCAAAGTAGACCCCCTTTAAGTGTAGCCAGGGGCACGAGAAACATCCTCCATGGAGGTTGGGTGCTGCTGCTGTGAGGAAGGCCGACTATGGGTGCTGATGGGCGGACGGTAAAGCACCGCAAAGTATACCCCCTTTAAGATTCCCAGGGGCACGAGATTCTTGAGGGTGTGATCATCTTGGTTTAGTCCGTGGGGGAGTGCTTAAGTTCGGGGGCCCGGGGACCCAAGGTGCTCGAGGTTCTGGAGGTACATGGGAGGGATCCTGGAGCTCCTTAGTCCGTGTTTTGGGGGTCTTGGAGCGGCCACAGAGAGGTGCTTTTCCCCGGGGTATGTCATGGAAGTCTGAAATAACCTGTTTGCTCATGTCAGGGAGAGATGCTGGGGCTGCTGCGTCCGTGTTTTGGGGGTCTTGGAGCGGCCCCGAAGAGGTGGCTTTGTCGGTGTACGTAATGTAAGTGTGAACTAGCCTGTTTTCTCAAGGCAGGGAGGGATCCTGGAGCTCCTTAGTCCGTGTTTTGGGGGTCTTGGAGCGGCCACAGAGAGGTGCTTTTCCCCGGGGTATGTCATGGAAGTCTGAAATAACCTGTTTGCTCATGTCAGGGAGAGATGCTGGGGCTGCTGCGTCCGTGTTTTGGGGGTCTTGGAGCGGCCCCGAAGAGGTGGCTTTGTCGGTGTACCTAATGGGTAAGAAAGCCAGTCTACACAGGTCGTGAAATGTGATTGAAATGTACAGAGTGCTGTACATTTCAATCACTTTGAATGGGAGTGGTGAGGTGTGGATGAAATGGCCATATCTCCCTTAAATTCACATCAAACTCACCCATCTTTCACACACTAATTCATGGGTAACAGAGCCATGTGCACCATGCATTTAAAGTAATGTTAGCCAGCTTTCAGACACTAATTCGTGGGGAAGAAAGTCACCCTGGTCGGGTCGTGAAATGTGATTGAAATGTACAGAGTGCTGTACATTTCAATCACTTTGAATGGGAGTCGTGAGGTGTGGATGAAATGGCCATATCTCCCTTAAATTCACAGCAAATTTACCCATCTTTCACACACTATTTCATGGGTAATAAAGCCATGTGCACACTGTATTTAAAGGGCTGCAGGAACACTTTACCCGCCTTTTAAACACCTTTTCCTGGGTAAACAATCCATGTATTTCCGCCTGCTTTCCATCAGCACCCGCCAGTCATCTCCCTGTTTGAAAGGGCCATATCTCCCTTAAATTCACAGCAAATTTACCCATCTTTCACACACTATTTCATGGGTAATAAAGCCATGTGCACACTGTATTTAAAGGGCTGCAGGAACACTTTACCCGCCTTTTAAACACCTTTTCCTGGGTAAACAATCCATGTATTTCCGCCTGCTTTCCATCAGCACCCGCCAGTCATCTCCCTGTTTGAAAGGGCCATATCTCCCTTAAATTCACAGCAAATTTACCCATCTTTCACACACTATTTCATGGGTAATAAAGCCATGTGCACACTGTATTTAAAGGGCTGCAGGAACACTTTACCCGCCTTTTAAACACCTTTTCCTGGGTAAACAATCCATGTATTTCCGCCTGCTTTCCATCAGCACCCGCCAGTCATTTCAAACGGTTTCAAATCGTTTTTTCACTTTTAAAAAGAGCTTTCTGCCCTGTAAATGATTTCTAATCATTATTACCGTCATGGAGGAGCTGCAGGGACACTTTACCCGCCTTTTAAACACCTTTTCCTGGGTAAACAATCCATGTATTTCCGCCTGCTTTCCATCAGCACCCGCCAGTCATTTCAAACGGTTTCAAATCGTTTTTTCACTTTTAAAAAGAGCTTTCTGCCCTGTAAATGATTTCTAATCATTATTACCGTCATGGAGGAGCTGCAGGGACACTTTACCCGCCTTTTAAACACCTTTTCCTGGGTAAACAATCCATGTATTTCCGCCTGCTTTCCATCAGCACCCGCCAGTCATTTCAAACGGTTTCAAATCGTTTTTTCACTTTTAAAAAGAGCTTTCTGCCCTGTAAATGATTTCTAATCATTATTACCGTCATGGAGGAGCTGCAGGGACACTTTACCCGCCTTTTAAACACCTTTTCCTGGGTAAACAATCCATGTATTTCCGCCTGCTTTCCATCAGCACCCGCCAGTCATTTCAAACGGTTTCAAATCGTTTTTTCACTTTTAAAAAGAGCTTTCTGCCCTGTAAATGATTTCTAATCATTATTACCGTCATGGAGGAGCTGCAGGGACACTTTACCCGCCTTTTAAACACCTTTTCCTGGGTAAACAATCCATTTATTTCCGCCTGCTTTCCATCAGCACCCGCCAGTCATTTCAAACGGTTTCAAATCGTTTTTTCACTTTTAAAAAGAGCTTTCTGCCCTGGCAATTATATCTAATCATTATTACCGTCATGGAGGAGCTGCAGGAACACTTTACCCGCCTTCTAAACACTTATTCCTGGCTAAAACAATCAATGTATTTCCGCCAGGGTCACAGCCTGCTGCTGCTGCTGCTGCGGCTGCTCTCCCTCCCTAAATTCACATCAAAGTCACCCAGCTTTCACACACTATTTCATGGGTAATAAAGCCATGTGCACACTGTATTTAAAGTAATGTTAGCCAGCTTTCAGACACTAATTCCTGGGGAAGAAAGTCACCCTGGACGGGTCATCAAATGTGATTGAAATGGACAGATTCCTGTACATTTCAATCACTTTTAATGGGAGTCGTGAGGTGTGGATGAAATGGCCATATCTTCCTTAAATTCACATCAAAGTCACCCAGCTTTCACACACTATTTCATGGGTAATAAAGCCATGTGCACACTGTATTTAAAGTAATGTTAGCCAGCTTTCAGACACTAATTCCTGGGGAAGAAAGTCACCCTGGACGGGTCATCAAATGTGATTGAAATGGACAGATTCCTGTACATTTCAATCACTTTTAATGGGAGTCGTGAGGTGTGGATGAAATGGCCATATCTTCCTTAAATTCACATCAAAGTCACCCAGCTTTCACACACTATTTCATGGGTAATAAAGCCATGTGCACACTGTATTTAAAGTAATGTTAGCCAGCTTTCAGACACTAATTCCTGGGGAAGAAAGTCACCCTGGACGGGTCATCAAATGTGATTGAAATGGACAGATTCCTGTACATTTCAATCACTTTTAATGGGAGTCGTGAGGTGTGGATGAAATGGCCATATCTTCCTTAAATTCACATCAAAGTCACCCAGCTTTCACACACTATTTCATGGGTAATAAAGCCATGTGCACACTGTATTTAAAGTAATGTTAGCCAGCTTTCAGACACTAATTCCTGGGGAAGAAAGTCACCCTGGACGGGTCATCAAATGTGATTGAAATGGACAGATTCCTGTACATTTCAATCACTTTTAATGGGAGTCGGTGTGGATGGCCTGTTGAATCCGATTTTGAGCACTCTTTTCCCCGCATAAACTAGTTTAAATCACCGTTAAACACTTATTCTGTTGATGTCTATATAACCGACTTCCCGCTATGCATTAAGTCGGTTATATGGACCCTGTACACTAGGCATACCGCGGCCGGTAGTAAATGTCCAACCATTGTACCCTCTGGTCCCTAGGGTATGTTAGCCAGCTTTCAGACACTAATTCCTGGGGAAGAAAGTCACCCTGGACGGGTCATCAAATGTGATTGAAATGGACAGATTCCTGTACATTTCAATCACTTTTAATGGGAGTCGGTGTGGATGGCCTGTTGAATCCGATTTTGAGCACTCTTTTCCCCGCATAAACTAGTTTAAATCACCGTTAAACACTTATTCTGTTGATGTCTATATAACCGACTTCCCGCTATGCATTAAGTCGGTTATATGGACCCTGTACACTAGGCATACCGCGGCCGGTAGTAAATGTCCAACCATTGTACCCTCTGGTCCCTAGGGTATGCGGAGAAAGGGGTGAGGGAATGAGATACAGGGAAATGGTCTCGTGATGACTACCTGAGAGTAACAATGACACTGGGGCAGTACGTTGAGTTACACGGGTAAGAAGCCTACCATCAAGGGAAAAAATGCTCTTGGGCTCGGGAAGGGGTTCTGAGGGGAGATTAGACTGGAAAACCACGTCAGAGTCAATACAATTTTCATCAGCCCCTGAATCAACTAAGACTTGGAGAGGAAGTACCGTACCCTTTAACTGGAGACGATTAGCGTGGGAAGGGGAGACAGAAGTATGGCTCACCAGCGCCCCTCCCCTGGCTGCTGAGCCTGCTCTTTTGGCCGAGCGGAACAGTTGGCTCGAATGTGGCCAGCCTGGCCACAGTATATGCAGAGCCTCTGGAGGAAATGGCGTTCCCGTTCAGCAGGTGAAAGCCTCATTCTCCCCAGCTGCATAGGCTCCTCTGGGCTTAGGGATGAGGAGACGGTGGGTGGGTCCCGGTAGGAGAAAGGCTCCAGGCGTTGGTTAGGAGGTGCAGACTGTCCAGGCGGACGTGGTGACTTGGGTTGGGAAAAGGGGAGAGGGAATCTCTGCCTGTCTGTTCTCTCCCTACGCCTCTCACGGAGGTGATTATCTAAGTGAATGGCCAACGAAATTAACTCCTCAAGGGACGAAGTCTCATCTCGAGCAGCTAGCTCGTCCTTTAACTTCTCGTTTAATCCATGGGAAAAAGCTATCTGTAGAGCCGTCTCATCCCACCGCTCTCTGCTGCGAGAATGCGGAAATCAATTGAGTACGTGGAGACTGACTCAGAACCCTGGCGTAAAGAAAGGAGCCGATTACCGGCCTCCTTACCCTGAAGCGGGTGGTCAAAAACTCGATACATCTCGGTCTCAAACACAGGAAAGGAGTTATAGATAGCTGGGTTACTCTTGGCTATGGCCACCGCCCATGAAGCTGCTTTACCCGATAACAAACTCATAACGAAAGCTACCCTAGTTCTGTCAGAGGAGTAAGTTAAAGGCTGCTGATCAAAAACTAGGGAGCACTGGTGAAGAAACTGACTGCATGTCCCTGAATCACCTGAATACCTCACAGGGGTGGGGATGAATGGTTCACGGGGTTGGCCGGGATGAATGACTGGAATCTCAGGAGCTGGAGGCGGTGGTGCAGGAGCTGGAGCCGTCAGAGTGTTGAGCTGGGTGAAAGACTGGTCCAAGCGGCCGCTGAGTTGAGTGAGACCGGCAGTAAGGTTGTGGAGGGATTCAATGATACCTTGTAGGGCTTGTTCGTGCTGCCCCACATGAGCTCCCTGTGTCAAAATAGCTTGCTTCAATTTCTCAGTCTCTACGGGGTCCATGCTTTGGCCAGATAATTCTGTTAAGGCCTATAGAATTTTGGACCCCAAAGCAAAAGACTGGAGAGAGATGGTAAAAAACAAAAGCTTTATTCAAGCAGAAAACAGAAAAAAGACGGCAGTGGAGTCAGGAAGTTGGCTGGCACTGAGTCGTCAGGGACAGGAGGCAAAAATCCAAAAAAGAATCCACAAGACGAGGAGAGCAGCGAGACACACCGGAGGGTCGAAACACAGAGGAATTATCTGGCAGGGAAGTGGCATGAGGACCGGGCATTTATATCTACAGGTGAAGAGGTGAGTGGAAACAGGTGTGCCTCGTCTGCTCCTGGGAGGAGCCAGCCAACTCCCTGTCACACACCAGCCCTGGAGAGGAAAACAGAAAAGGGAGGGGTGAGACAAGAAAAAGCACACAACAAAAACAAAACTAAACAGAATCATAACAGTACCCCCCCCTCAACGGACGCCTCCTGGCGTCCTACCAGGCCTGTCCAGGTACCTCTCATAAAAGTCCCTAAGGAGAGCAGGGTCCAAAATCAGGGAGCGGGAGATCCATGAACGCTCCTCTAGTCCGTACCCCTCCCAATCCACCAAGTACTGGAACCCCCGGCCTCGCCTTCGTACATCCAATAACCGCTGGACGGTGAAAGCAGGATGAATGTCAATACTCCGGGGGGGAGGAGGGGGGGAGGCCGGAGGGCTCAGAGGACTGGAGGAAACTGGTTTGAGAAGTGAGACATGAAATGCTGGGTGGACCTTGCAGCATCTGATATTTAAGAAGTGTGTTACATTTGAAAATGTCAGAAAGAGCCAGCCAACTCCCTGTCACACACCAGCCCTGCAGAGGAAAACAGAGAAGTGAGGGGTGAGACAGGAAAAAGCACACAACAAAAACAAAACTAAACAGAATCATAACAAGTCGATCTGAAAGACGCGTATTTCCACATCCCAGTATATTATTCACACAGGAAATATCTGAGGTTCGCCTTTCAGGGTGTCTGTTACGAGCAGTGTGCGAACTATACCACGGTTTTTTTGCGGGGGGGGTAAATGCTGATCCGTGCATTAATAGCAACAGCACAGACATAGGCCTATTATAAAGAGAAAATCTGTTGCACACGGGGTGGTGCCACAGGTCTACATGTACATGAAACGTCCCGATGGATCATGTAAATGTCAACAGATTTCCCGAGCATGTATGGGCTACGCAAACTTCAATCAACTTGATAATAAATAATCCACGGACCACCAATGTAACGTTTGACTGTTTAATTAATTAATTAAAACATTTAAAATGACTCAAATGTGATCCACTCACTCCACTGTTGGCTGGTCCAGCCAGCCGGCGGCTACGGGACCACCGCAGCAACTTCGCCCCCCATCTCGAGCAGCAGGCAAGGAGGAAGAGGAAGAACAGGTGGGGTGGTCATCATCTTCTTCCACATCTCCTTCGATCTCTACTACTGTATGGTAGTTGTAGTCATCAAGTTAGCTTCTCTTGGCTCGTCTTCTTGTGTCTCTTCAGCCCCCAAGTTAACGTTAGCTGTCAAGTTAGCACTAGCACTGACGTTAGCTCCCTCCTCTCTCGGTTCTGTTGTAGCAGCAGTCACAACGTAGGATGTGCTACCACCAGCTACATTCGGTTGGTCTTCTTGATCAGGTTGTTTAGCCGTTTTTTTAAAGAAATTGCCTAAGTTGTTTTTTTCTTATCGACATATCAGCAGCAGCAACAATGCCTGGTAAACATGCAGTGCTAACTAAACGAGCTTGTGAGTGAGTGGGTAGTGGGTGGAGCTGCGGGCAGCGTGCAAGCAGGCGACACTTTTTTCATGAATCATAAACTCTAAATATAATTTTATTTAACTTATTTTACACCTTTGAAAAAAAAACATGCCCAAAATGGAATTTATTTGGTGATCATATCAGTATTTTAGAGAGCTCCCCCCAAATTTCACAAACCATGTTCCCAGGGGAGCTCATGTCACCACTAGGGGAGCTATAGCTCCCCCTGCTCCCCTCCAGTTCGCGCCCTGGTTACGAGTACTTCCCTTCGGTCTGTCTCTCAGCCCACGAGTGTTTGTACGGTGTACGGAAGCCGCGATAGCCCCGTTAAGACAACAGGGTATTCGCCTGGCAACTTATCTGGACGATTGGCTCCTTCTCGCACAGTCGGGGCAAGAGGCTATTACGCAGACGAATGTCCTCGTAAAACACCTGCTCGACCTAGGTTTCGTAATAAACACAGAAAAGAGCATGTTGTCCCCAGCCCAGACTGTACTCTTCCTGGGCCTACGCCTGAATTCGGTGCCCTTTACAGCCCGCCTGTCAGTAGAGAGAGTGAAAGCCTTCAGGGCTTGCCTCGCTCATTTCCAGCCACGCAAATATGTTCTCTTCAGATCATGTCTGCGGTTACTGGGGCTCATGGCGTCAGCCATCCTGGTGGTACAACTGGGACGCTTACACATGAGGGAGTTTCAGCGCTGGGTAGCTGCCCTCAGACTGGACCCCGTGCGTCATGGCGCGCGGAGAGTGATGGTCACTATGAAATGCGTAATGGCACTGCGCCACTGGCTACACCCAACTTTTCTAGTACGGGGCGTGCCTATGGGTGCTGTCTTATCGCTGAAGGTGGTCACCACAGACGCATGTCTGACGGGCTGGGGGGGTATATACGAAGGTCGACCTGTGAGGGGTCTCTGGAGCAGAGACCTACAACGGTCACACATAAATTATCTGTAGCTTTTAGCGGTGTTCCTCACCCTGAAACGCTTTCTGCCTTTTCTCAGAGGACATCACGTCCTCGTGAGGACAGACAACACGACCACAATATCGTATATAAACCGCCAAGGGGGTTTGCGTTCTCTCCAGTTACACATGCTGGCACGCAAACTGATCTTATGGAGCTGCGGACGTCTCCTCTCTCTGAGAGCGACGCACATACCAGGAGTGATGAACCTCGGGGCATATCTGCTGTCCAGAGGTGAACCACTATATGCAGACTGGACTCTACATCCAATAATTGTGAGTCAGCTGTGGGTGCGTTACGGCCGGGGCGCGGTTGATCTGTTCGCATCAAAAGAAAACGCTCAATGTCAGCTGTTCTTTTCAATGTCAGCTGTTCTTTTCAATGCACGATTTAAACGCACCGTTAGGCGTGGACGCACTCTTGCACGCTTGGCCTCCGGTCCTTCTGTACGCGTTCCCACCCCTGGCTCTGATACCCCCAACTCTGGCCAGAGTGAGAGAACAACGCCACACACTGATCCTAATAGCTCCACACTGGCCTGCAATGTACTGGCTGGCGGAGATATATCAGCTGCTGTGCGGGCAGCCGTGGCAGTTCCCGCTATGCAGGGACATACTGTCTCAGGCGGGGGGGACGATTTTTCACCCACACCCAGAGCGCTTGGCACCAACCTCATGTGTTGGACATGTTCTTGGGGGTCACGAGAGAAAATGAGGATATCATCAAGATACACAAAGACAAATCTGTTAAGCATATCACGAAGGACATCGTTAATGAGTGCCTGAAACACAGCAGGGGCGTTAGTTAACCCAAAAGGCATAGCTAAATATTCAAAATGTCCCAGGGGCGTCTTAAACGCAGTCTTCCACTCGTCTCCCTCCTTTATCCTAACTAGGTGGTAGGCATTTCGGAGGTCCAACTTAGAGAAGATGGTGGCTTGATGGAGGAAACCAAAAGCTGAGTCTATGAGCGGGAGAGGATACTTATTCTTCACAGTAATGTCATTCAAGCCCCTGAAATCAATACAGGGGCGTAGAGTCTTATCCTTCTTGTCGACAACAAAAAACCCTGCCCCCAATGGAGAGCGAGAAGGGCGAATGAGACCAGCAGCAACAGAGTCAGTGATATAAGTCTCCATGGCCTCCCTCTCAGGCTTGGAGATATTATAAAGTCTGCTCGAAGGCAAGGGAGCACCGGGGAGCAAGTCAATGCCACAGTCATAAGGTTGATGAGGTGGTAGAGACAGGGCACGATCCTTGCTGAAAACCTCCTTGAGGTCATGATACTCAGAGGGAACTGACGTGAGGTCAACAGGTATGGGGGGAACAGGTTTGGAAGTAACAGTGGTGAGTATGGCAGAGTGTAAACAGTGAGAGTGGCAGAACAAACTCCAACGATTTTTCACCCACACCCAGAGCGCTTGGCACTATGGGCCTGGCCCGTGAGTGGTATAACCTGAATACAGTGGGACTCCCTCAGAAGGTGATAAACACTATTCAGAGTGCAAGAGCTTCCTCCACCAGGTCCCTCTATGACTGTAAGTGGAGGGTGTTTGAGGAGTGGTGCCTCTCTTGGCATCTCTTTTCAATGTCCTGTCGGGGTGATTCTATCATTTCTACAGGACCTGATTGATAAACACAGAGCTTTCTTTACGATCAAAGTGTACCTGGCTGCTATTGCTGCATGCCATGTGGGCTTTGAGGGAAAGACGGCTAGCCAACATCCCTTGGTCTGCCGTTTTTTTATGAAAGGGGCTCGCAGGCTCCTCCCTGTTTCCAGGTCACTGGTGCCCTTATGGGACTTGGCAGTGGTTTTAGATGGGCTCACTCGACCTCCATTTGAACCCCTGGAAGAAGCTGAGATGAAACACCTGTCGCTGAAGACAGTGTTGTTACTGGCTCTGGCATCTGCCAAGCGAGTCAGTGACATTCATGCGCTCTCTGTACATCCTTCATGCACTCAGTTTGCCCCGGGGCAAACGAAAGTGTTGCTGAAGCCCAACCCTGCATTTGTACCTAAGGTGGTTGGCTCATGTACCCCCATTAACATTGAGGCATTTCCTCCGCCACTGTGTTCCTCTGAGGAACAGCGGCCGAATTTGCTGTGTCCAGTCCGTGCTTTACGCACCTATATGCAGGGCCGGACTGGGACAATAAGTCAGGCCGGGAATTATACACCCAGCCAGGCCACTACCAGTTTTTTGTGCCGTTTTGCTGGATTTATTTGTCAATAATTACAGCGTTGCTGCCCGTAGTGATAGCCCTCTAAATCTACTACCCAAAAATAAACATATGAGATGGGTAACGGCCCGTCTACACTACAGGCATCAAAAAATCTTGAAGCTGGGCGTGTCTGAGGCTTGGCGATTTCTCGCGCCCAAGGCGACCAACAACCAATCAGGAATCTCCCGCCTGCCTCCGCCAATAGCAATGTTAAAACGAAGTAAACTGGATATAAAATCCCCAAACAGGCGAAAACCTACCAGTTTCATCCACTGTCTCTGCCACCTCCCTCCATGCCTCGCTCCTCCGGTTTGTATCCCGGTAGATGAACAGAGACTGATCATACAGCACCGGGTGATTCACTACCGCTATAATGAATTTTCCCTCCATTTTTTGGAATATGAGGAAATGACCTGCGTAGTCTCTCCCAGCATACACGCGGTTTGATTGGCTAGCGCTTGTACTGTCAGATTTGATTGGCTGATGCCAAGCATCGAGCCTCAAAAGTTGAACATTGCTCAACTTTTGATGCTCGCGATGCTTGCAAAGCCACGCTCCGCTCCCCACAATGCAGTTCGGCGAAGATTCAAAATCAACTACGTCACCCCATTCAAGTGAATGGGCGAAGCGTTGAAAGCTTTTTTCGATGCCTGTAGTGTAGACGTGCCGTTACTATTTAAAAAAAAAGTGCAAATCTATTTAGGAACCTATGTGAACATATTTTAAGTAGACGTGGACCTCAAATCCTATAGGGGGGTCCGGGGTGTAGATCATTCTCATATGATTAAGTTTGTCCTTTGCAGGCCACCGTAGTGGCCTGCAAAGTGTTAAGGTAATAGTCATTCAGTTGTTAGTCGGCATGCAACGTATATGTTCACTGTACATGCTGTGGTCATAAATAAAGCCACCACTTGCCTATGCATTGTGTATTCCTTGTACATACACACATGCATGTATTAAGAAGTATTGACAACTTCTATATGGTGTCAGAAGACGGCACGGGCCTCTCCTCTCGTCTGGAGAATTCTTTTTCCACGGACCGTGCTAACGCTAACTAGCTGGCTGAAGCTAGCCCCAGCTACAATGGCGTCGGGGGTCTCAATAGCGCCATAGAGTCCCCTATCGGTTGGGGACGGGGCCCTTGCGGGAACTATAGGACCACCACCGGGCACAGACAAATCCATCCTCTCCTCCTGGCTCATGGCTGGAGAAGAAGGTAGCACAGCCACGGATACAGCTTCACTTGTGGAGCTAGATGATGGTGAGGCAGGTGAGCTATCGTTAGCCTCCTGCTCCGGCTGCCTCTGCACGTCAACATTACATACCCTAGGGACCAGAGGGTACAATGGTTGGACATTTACTACCGGCCGCGGTATGCCTAGTGTACAGGGTCCATATAACCGACTTAATGCATAGCGGGAAGTCGGTTATATAGACATCAACAGAATAAGTGTTTAACGGTGATTTAAACTAGTTTATGCGGGGAAAAGAGTGCTCAAAATCGGATTCAACAGGCCATCCACACCGACTCCCATTAAAAGTGATTGAAATGTACAGGAATCTGTCCATTTCAATCACATTTGATGACCCGTCCAGGGTGACTTTCTTCCCCAGGAATTAGTGTCTGAAAGCTGGCTAACATTACTTTAAATACAGTGTGCACATGGCTTTATTACCCATGAAATAGTGTGTGAAAGCTGGGTGAGTTTGATGTGAATTTAAGGAAGATATGGCCATTTCATCCACACCTCACGACTCCCATTAAAAGTGATTGAAATGTACAGGAATCTGTCCATTTCAATCACATTTGATGACCCGTCCAGGGTGACTTTCTTCCCCAGGAATTAGTGTCTGAAAGCTGGCTAACATTACTTTAAATACAGTGTGCACATGGCTTTATTACCCATGAAATAGTGTGTGAAAGCTGGGTGAGTTTGATGTGAATTTAAGGAAGATATGGCCATTTCATCCACACCTCACGACTCCCATTAAAAGTGATTGAAATGTACAGGAATCTGTCCATTTCAATCACATTTGATGACCCGTCCAGGGTGACTTTCTTCCCCAGGAATTAGTGTCTGAAAGCTGGCTAACATTACTTTAAATACAGTGTGCACATGGCTTTATTACCCATGAAATAGTGTGTGAAAGCTGGGTGAGTTTGATGTGAATTTAAGGAAGATATGGCCATTTCATCCACACCTCACGACTCCCATTAAAAGTGATTGAAATGTACAGGAATCTGTCCATTTCAATCACATTTGATGACCCGTCCAGGGTGACTTTCTTCCACAGGAATTAGTGTCTGAAAGCTGGCTAACATTACTTTAAATACAGTGTGCACATGGCTTTATTACCCATGAAATAGTGTGTGAAAGCTGGGTGAGTTTGATGTGAATTTAAGGAAGATATGGCCATTTCATCCACACCTCACGACTCCCATTAAAAGTGATTGAAATGTACAGGAATCTGTCCATTTCAATCACATTTGATGACCCGTCCAGGGTGACTTTCTTCCCCAGGAATTAGTGTCTGAAAGCTGGCTAACATTACTTTAAATACAGTGTGCACATGGCTTTATTACCCATGAAATAGTGTGTGAAAGCTGGGTGAGTTTGATGTGAATTTAAGGAAGATATGGCCATTTCATCCACACCTCACGACTCCCATTAAAAGTGATTGAAATGTACAGGAATCTGTCCATTTCAATCACATTTGATGACCCGTCCAGGGTGACTTTCTTCCCCAGGAATTAGTGTCTGAAAGCTGGCTAACATTACTTTAAATACAGTGTGCACATGGCTTTATTACCCATGAAATAGTGTGTGAAAGCTGGGTGAGTTTGATGTGAATTTAGGGAGGGAGAGCAGCAGCAGCAGCCGCCGCAGCAGCAGCAGCAGCAGGCTGTGACCCTGGCGGAAATACATTGATTGTTTTAGCCAGGAATAAGTGTTTAGAAGGCGGGTAAAGTGTTCCTGCAGCTCCTCCATGACGGTAATAATGATTAGATATCATTGCCAGGGCAGAAAGCTCTTTTTAAATGTGAAAAAACGATTTGAAACCGTTTGAAATGACTGGCGGGTGCTGATGGAAAGCAGGCGGAAATAAATGGATTGTTTACCCAGGAAAAGGTGTTTAAAAGGCGGGTAAAGTGTCCCTGCAGCTCCTCCATGACGGTAATAATGATTAGAAATCATTTACAGGGCAGAAAGCTGTTTTTAAAAGTGAAAAAAACGATTTGAAACCGTTTGAAATGACTGGCGGGTGCTGATGGAAAGCAGGCGGAAATACATGGATTGTTTTACCCAGGAGAAGGTGTTTACAAGGCGGGTAAAGTGTTCCTGCAGCCCTTTAAATACAGTGTGCACATGGCTTTATTACCCATGAAATAGTGTGTGAAAGATGGGTAAATTTGCTGTGAATTTAAGGGAGATATGGCCCTTTCAAACAGGGAGATGTACAGGCCTTTATTACCCACGAATTAGTGTCTGAAAGCTGGCTAACATTACTTTAAATACATGGTGCACATGGCTCTGTTACCCATGAAATAGTGTGTGAAAGCTGGGTGAGTTTGATGTGAATTTAAGGAAGATATGGCCATTTCATCCACACCTCACGACTCCCATTCAAAGTGATTGAAATGTACAGCACTCTGTACATTTCAATCACATTTCCCGACCCGACCAGGGTGACTTTCTTCCCCACGAATTAGTGTCTGAAAGCTGGCTAACATTACTTTAAATGCATGGTGCACATGGCTCTGTTACCCATGAATTAGTGTGTGAAAGATGGGTGAGTTTGATGTGAATTTAAGGGAGATATGGCCATTTCATCCACACCTCACGACTCCCATTAAAAGTGATTGAAATGTACAGGAATCTGTCCATTTCAATCACATTTCCCGACCCGACCAGGGTGACTTTCTTCCCCACGAATTAGTGTCTGAAAGCTGGCTAACATTACTTTAAATGCATGGTGCACATGGCTCTGTTACCCATGAATTAGTGTGTGAAAGATGGGTGAGTTTGATGTGAATTTAAGGGAGATATGGCCATTTCATCCACACCTCACGACTCCCATTAAAAGTGATTGAAATGTACAGGAATCTGTCCATTTCAATCACATTTGATGACCCGTCCAGGGTGACTTTCTTCCCCACGAATTAGTGTCTGAAAGCTGGCTAACATTACTTTAAATGCATGGTGCACATGGCTCTGTTACCCATGAATTAGTGTGTGAAAGATGGGTGAGTTTGATGTGAATTTAAGGGAGATATGGCCATTTCATCCACACCTCACGACTCCCATTAAAAGTGATTGAAATGTACAGGAATCTGTCCATTTCAATCACATTTGATGACCCGTCCAGGGTGACTTTCTTCCCCACGAATTAGTGTCTGAAAGCTGGCTAACATTACTTCAGCACTCTGTACATTTCAATCACATTTCACGACCTGTGTAGACTGGCTTTCTTACCCATTAGGTACACCGACAAAGCCACCTCTTCGGGGCCGCTCCAAGACCCCCAAAACACGGACGCAGCAGCCCCAGCATCTCTCCCTGACATGAGCAAACAGGTTATTTCAAACTTCCATGACATACCCCGGGGAAAAGCACCTCTCTGTGGCCGCTCCAAGACCCCCAAAACACGGACTAAGGAGCTCCAGGATCCCTCCCTGCCTTGAGAAAACAGGCTAGTTCACACTTACATTACGTACACCGACAAAGCCACCTCTTCGGGGCCGCTCCAAGACCCCCAAAACACGGACGCAGCAGCCCCAGCATCTCTCCCTGACATGAGCAAACAGGTTATTTCAGACTTCCATGACATACCCCGGGGAAAAGCACCTCTCTGTGGCCGCTCCAAGACCCCAAAACACGGACTGAGGAGCTCCAGGATCCCTCCCATGTACCTCCAGAACCTCGAGCACCTTGGGTCCCCGGGCCCCCGAACTTAAGCACTCCCCCACGGACTAAACCAAGATGATCACACCCTCAAGAATCTCGTGCCCCTGGCTACACTTAAAGGGGGTCTACTTTGCGGTGCTTTGCCGTCCGCCCATCGGCACCCATAGTCGGCCTTCTTCACAGCAGCAGCACCCAACCTCCATGGAGGATTTTGCTCGTGCCCCTGGCTACACTTAAAGGGGGTCTACTTTGCGGTGCTTTGCCGTCCGCCCATCGGCACCCATAGTCGGCCTTCTTCACAGCAGCAGCACCCAACCTCCATGGAGGATTTTGCTCGTGCCCCTGGCTACACTTAAAGGGGGTCTACTTTGCGGTGCTTTGCCGTCCGCCCATCGGCACCCATAGTCGGCCTTCTTCACAGCAGCAGCACCCAACCTCCATGGAGGATTTTGCTCGTGCCCCTGGCTACACTTAAAGGGGGTCTACTTTGCGGTGCTTTGCCGTCCGCCCATCGGCACCCATAGTCGGCCTTCTTCACAGCAGCAGCACCCAACCTCCATGGAGGATTTTGCTCGTGCCCCTGGCTACACTTAAAGGGGGTCTACTTTGCGGTGCTTTGCCGTCCGCCCATCGGCACCCATAGTCGGCCTTCTTCACAGCAGCAGCACCCAACCTCCATGGAGGATTTTGCTCGTGCCCCTGGCTACACTTAAAGGGGGTCTACTTTGCGGTGCTTTGCCGTCCGCCCATCGGCACCCATAGTCGGCCTTCTTCACAGCAGCAGCACCCAACCTCCATGGAGGATTTTGCTCGTGCCCCTGGCTACACTTAAAGGGGGTCTACTTTGCGGTGCTTTGCCGTCCGCCCATCGGCACCCATAGTCGGCCTTCTTCACAGCAGCAGCACCCAACCTCCATGGAGGATTTTGCTCGTGCCCCTGGCTACACTTAAAGGGGGTCTACTTTGCGGTGCTTTGCCGTCCGCCCATCGGCACCCATAGTCGGCCTTCTTCACAGCACCACCTGCCCTGCTGGAGGTTCACACTTTAACTTTTTTTACCCTCTTCTACCTTACAAATCATCCCACACTTGAGCACTCCTCACTCGGACTAAACACCTACATGCTACCACCAGAACCAGAATATCGTGCCCCTGGGGATCTTAAAAGAAGAAAACCCATAGTGGGATTAAAAACAGAACACTTAGTAATTTTAACAAACTTTATTTACAGTAATATTGACAGTAATAAATAAATTCAAACAGGATATAACGTATTTACAAGGGGACTGATTACAACAACACACTGCATATTTACAAGTTGATCACTGGCAACAGTGGGTGAAGTTGGGGCAGAGTATGGCACCCTCTCTTCAGTGCATTACAAGACATCTATCAATATGTGTGTACCTCCACCATTAAACTGTCATATTCTGCACATTTCTTATTCTATCTACATACATAAAAGTATAATTAATGTGTATAATATCAGTTAAAATAAGTGCTTCAACATAGTTAACATTGCAGGAAAGCAATATATTAGACGTTAATTACTTTGTCAGGCATAATATTTCATATTTAATGTTTAAATAAAAGTTAATCCGTTTTTCTGTTTTTCTGTTTCTGTTTATCTGTGTACATCCTACACTAAACTGTTTTATTGTAGAGATCACTTATAGTATCTTCTTGATTTTTTATATTCTATATTTCTATATTTATACTTTCCCCCTATGAAAGTATGTACTCTTAATATTTTTTTAATCAAATATAACACATAAAAATAATAATTCAATAACGTGCTTTAACCACTAGGAGGTGCACACAAGGTGCACACAGCCATAATAACTTTGTATTATTAGTGTGTATGTACAACATCTGAAGATGTATAGTTTTATGCATGCTTTCACATCATTTTACAGCATATTGCTATACTATTTCAGACTCAGTATTTACATTCTTACATTCAAAGAAAATCAGTAATATCTTTGAAAACTACAGTCCTTTTCTATCAGCTGTGCACCGTTATGGTGTAAATATAACCTATCTATGAATTAGATCAAATGTAAAAGTCAGCCGAATTAGTGTTGATACTGCAAGGAGACGTATTGTGTGAAGAGAAATTGAAGATGTTGTTTAATTGTTGATATATTTATGATCCACGTCGAGTATTCAGTTTCGGCGCCATTTCTTCCAGTTTTTCCAAAGGTCTTCTCATCAGGGCTCTCTAAATAAAGAACTACGGCAGATCTGTAATATGTAATGCAGCCAAACCGTGTATTACAATGCCGTTATGTGATGACTTTCAAAGAGAAAAGCAAGAGCACTCGGAATTAAGTATTATTTTATACTTTTAAAATGTTTTCCGGATTTCATATAATATAAACACCAAATCCCAGCATGCATTGTGGCTAACACATCCAATCAGCAAGCTTAAAACCATAGCTGAGGATCTTGGGTAATCGCTCGAAATGCCTACGTCTGTTTCCGGTTATATTTATTTTGAAATTCAGTTCCTGACGGACGCCAAAAAAGCCCGAGATTATGGAATTAAACCAATAAATAAAAGCAAGGATAATTGTGTGTTATTGGTGAGTAAATAACAGTGTGTTATTTTGAAAAGAATAACAAATTAGAAGGAAAAAAAGATTTAAAAAATACAGATTTCAGTATCCTGAGGCTCTGAGCCCCATTTATTTTCCTCACAGACGACAACAAAAGTCAGAAATTATACGATTTAAAATAAAAGCAATAACTGTGGCTTGATATTGAGTAAGAACATGTTTTTATGAACCACACAGCTTCCGGTCTTCCACGACCCGACCGGAGAAAAAGACGTGCTGCAGCCTGCAGGCACGAAACACGTTACCAGTAGAAATACATTGCTTTTAAAATCGTGCTGTGCAACACGAAAAAAAGGGGCAAATCGTGTTGGTGAACACGAATCAATAGATTAAAAATCGTGTTGGTGAACACGAAATGCCGTGAGACTGGGTTGCGACCCTACCCCTCCGTGACGGAGTGAACTCCGTTTGTAGCCACAATCGCAGCTCAACGAGGCTCCCTCCTGTCAGATGGAGGGAGTAAATACAGTGGCAAGATTTGGGATGGCCTCCCCTCTCTCCGGCAGAAACAGGAAATGCCGTAACTGTATGTAACAACGGTTTCAAATCAGCATCTCTTGGACAAAAAGTTTAAATGAATAACTCAAATAAAACTCCAAACATCTTTCATTGTGTTTCAAAGCTCTTTTACTTTTAAACCTGATGTTTATAAGCTTCTTAGTTTTTGCAACGGTCTGTAAATATACACAACTTTATAATAAAATGCACACATTTACCTTTTTCTAGACTAAACACAGGTATGATCCTAAGTTAAAAACATATGAGGTTATCATGAGGTTGTTAACATCGCAGTTTATCAGTGGATGTTTGCTGGAACTACTTGTAAACAGCGTGTTTCCTGACGGATACACACAGCGTGACTCCGGTCAGGTAGAGACCGGTCTCAAGTCAGCACCGCTGCAGACTCGCTGTTTGAGGGCTTGATAGCCCACTCCCCCTCCACACTCGTTGCTTTGGAACAGCCCTCAATATGGCGGACCCTCCGCGTGAACGCGCAAACGGAGGGGTAGGGTGTAGGGGTAGGGTGTAGGGGGCCGTTTGGGAATGGGCATAACACACACCCTCCCGAGCTTGAATGACACACAGAGACCAATCGAGGACATTAGTATGATCTGTATGAAAGTGGCCATGTCGGCAGGCCACATCATGTAGACAGCCAGTCCCCCTCTGTGAGGCAGAGTCAGACCCACATTTGCGCAGCGTTGCGTTCACAATACATACATAAAAAAAAAAAAAACTCAGGCCAGCAGGCCACTTAACAGGCCAGGCCATCGGGAAACCTCCCGGTCCTCCCGATGGCCAGTCCGGGCCTGCCTATATGGACAGGTCAAGAGAGTTTCGATGCAATGACCAACTCTTTGTATCCTGGGCTAACCCTTATAAGGGCAAGCCCGTTACCAGGCAACGGCTCTCCCACTGGATTGTGGAAGTGATTGCTCTGGCTTATATGAGTCAGGGTTTGCAGGCACCAACGGGCCTGCGTGCTCATTCTACTCGTGGACTGGCTACATCCTGGGCTTTGTTCAAGGGTGTTTCCATCCAAGACATTTGTGCAGCAGCAAGCTGGTCCTCACCGCTCACTTTTGTCCGCTTTTACAGGCTAGATGTCTCTGCTCCAAGTGTGGTCCGCGCAGTGCTGGGCCCTGTGTTGAGACAGGGTTCTACCTGTTAAGTTCTGGTTGTTTTGGTGATTTTCGAGATAAGCATGTCTAGCAATACGGGAGTTTCAATATCCCATAGTGAGACATGGAACAGAGTGTTATGAATGAGAACGATAGGTTACTTACGTAACCCCAGGTGTCAGAGTAACATGAAGTGAGATGTCTCACCAGACGGCCCTTCTTGCTAAGGCGAAGCGAGAAGAGGTGCTTATTTTTAATGACGCTGCGACGTAGCGCAAGCTACTTAAAGGGTGTGTGGATTCCCTGACGTAGACGTCAAGATCACCAGCCAATCAGGATTGGCGTAATGAGATTGATGCTTCTGTTTGCATACGTGTTGAGGCGCATCAGATAGTGAGACATCTCACTTCATGTTACTCTGAGCACTGGGGTTACGTAAGTAACCTATCGTTTTGTTGTGTTGTGTTTTTGTTTTGTAGAACAACTTGTTTGAAAATGCGACCATAATCTGTGAGAGAAACGTTTTCCTTGAAACGTACAGTCATTGATAATGTTGTTTAGTTATATGGACAGGGACAGGGGTACTTGTGATGGGAATTATGTTGAGAAAGAACGTTTTTCTGGCAGAAGAGAACCGACGATTACTCTACATAATCATACACAAAGAACCCTGCTGGGTGTTTACTCTCAAACATAAACATATATTACTGAAACATAAGGAAGACCCTGTGAACTTCAGAGGCTTTGTGACTATCTTTCCTCTCTGCTTTGAGTCAGAAGACTGCTCAAAGCATGGCAGTGTTTCCAAGGCACAAAGCAATACATTAACAAGGCCACAGATGTTAGACATATATGTCTGCAACCTAAACGTCCAAGATTTACAGTATGTGGAACAATCCTGCTTTAGTGACTTCTGTTCAATGGTTCATTCAGCAGCAAAAAGCTGTGGAGGTCACATTAATGAATGGGGTGATCTCTCACACACACACGCACGCACGCACCCACGCACACACACACACACACACACACACACACACACACACACACACACACACACACACACACACACACAGTATATAGACTCAAACTGACACATTTGCCTTGTTAGCGTGTGTGACCCTTTTCCCCCCCGGTAAATGATGGTGTTGATGTTGACAGAATGAGTGTGTGACTGACATATGCAGTTGGGCCCTGAGGTTAGCATGATGACCTTGTCCCTTGTCACATCTTTTCACCCCGTAGAAAGCTGTTTGTATGTGTTTGTGTATAAAATGCCCTTGTGTCATTCTTTATATAGCGGGGATGTGACACCCCTCGCTTCAGAGGAGTTTCACAAAGTGTTCCGAGACATCGGGAGCATGCTATGACAGTAGGCAGAACTAGCTGTTGGATTTCTTTTTTGTTGTTGCTGTTTTTCATTTACTTTTCATGTTGCCCCTACAACCTAGAATATAAAAGCTTCCACCACCCAAACAAACACTCACATACATGCATACTCACTGCTAGGCAGGTATAGGTCGATGAGTAAACAAGATTGCGATCTTTGCATGTCACATCAGAGTGACAGGCACGGAGGACACGTCGGCAGTGTCTGCACAAGTGACATTTAACTGAGCCACAGACACATTGGGATGACCCCTAAAGTCATCTTCAGTCACGCCACACCTTGTGCAAACAAACACACCCACATACACTGATGATTCTTTTCCGCAGGACACTTTCACTGTTCTCTTCATCTTTTCTGTTTATTTTCTTTAAAGGGGACCTATCATGCAAAATGCACTTTTTTATGTCTTTTATACATAAATATGTGTCCCCGGTGTGTCAGGGAACTCACGCAGCGTCAGAAAATAAAACCCTCTCTCTTTTCTTCCGTACCCAAATCTCTAAAAACGGGGCTACAACGGAGCTGATCCAGATTTGCGTCCGATATGACGTAATATCGGAAATGTAGGCTGGCTTTACACCCACGGCCCTATCAGAAACGTGGCTATCAGAAACAATGCCCGACTGTTTTCGATGTAATATGGTCGGTGCATGTTTACATTAGCATCGCTAACACTCAGAGCTAACCTGTACTGCACAGAGCATGTCTGTGAAGAAGTAGGAAATAAAAAGAAACTCACCTTGTGGTATAACCGGCAAGAGAGAAAGCCTTTGAGCTCCATACTGTTTCAGAAATAATCCTTGATAATCCATGATATGGCGTTTCATCATGGCATTATTTATTTAGACAGTAGCTGCCGGGTCCCGCATGAGCTCAGCCCCCTCCATCAATTTAAATGTTTTTAAAGCTTTATACCCCAAATTCATCTTTTGAAACAGGAAGTGAAATAGAGGGATATGAGGCATGGCTATAATGGGTGATCTGTTTGGTATTTTGAGCAAAACACTTCATAGACATGTTTTTTATATATTTCTATATATCTGAGACCTATGCTATTGCCTAAAAATAGCATGATAGGTCCACTTTAAGGCCCAATGCTAACCTCCCATGATATGCATCCTGCACTTTGCTTTTTATTGCTCTTTTTCTACTTCCTATGCATCCTTTCACATACAGTAAGTCGTGTGGTGTAGTGATCTTAGTTATGCATTTATGGCAGGAGAAGAAAGTAACTTTGCCAAGTTCCAAGCCCTCCAAAACAAGCATCTCCACCAGTGCTAGCTCGTTTGTGCTCTACGGTGTTGTAGGATGTAACATGTTTCATCTAAAAATACCCTGAACACTGAAACTTCATGCCTCAGAGAAATATAGACCTGAAACATGCGAGCACATTATAGAGTTATAACCGTCTCAATACACACATACCAGCCCTACTCATTGGCATAGTGACAAAACTGTTAATATTACAGTATTGTTTGTTCATTAAGGGTGTGGGTGTACCAGACCATTGCTTAAACTGGAAAAGTGATAACAATATATCTCAGATGAACTTCCTCATTGCCCTGATGCAAAATAATAATGTTCGCACTGCAACACTGCAAGGTATTAAACTAGGCTGCAGCTCAGTATATGGAAATGTCAAAAGTGAATAATGTGCACAAATTGCCCTTATTTGCAGATGACATCACAGTTATTGTCTTTGATCCCATGAGCTCCATTTACCCAAGTTTCTTAACTATATCAGCATGTTTTATTTTTTAGGAGTTATTAATACTGTAAGGAAATGGAAAGAATGTAAGGCTTTTTGCAAAGATATTTAGAAGCAAAGTATATTTCTAACCATTAACGTCACTGGGCGATATTCATGGTCCATCAGCTGACTTCAACAGACACCTGATTGCATAATTTTGCGGCTAAAAATTATTTGTGTTGTCATTATAATGAAATAATAATGAAAAGAAAAAAATATATATGAGTCCCTGAAATTCTAGGTACAGTTTAAAAAAAGAATTGTGCTTCTTTGAATGTCATTTATGTCAGAACAAATCCTATTTTCCTGATATTTCTGCAACCTTGTGCATGCAATGTGAAATAAGTCATGCTTTTACGGATCCATTAAAGCTGTTTTCACTTTATTCACACAGTTAAAACAGAAATCCTGCCAACACACAAATGTTTAAAGACTATAAATGTAGCTACATAGACATCCTTGCCTTGACTTATTCAATAATTAGAATGACTTTAGCATTTTAAGAGGTACAAACAACAAAAAAGGGAACTTATCCACATGATTTGAAGTTGATAACTTCTAAATGAGTGCTAAACAGACACATGTTTGAAGACTCCTCTACTGACAGCAATATCTGAAGTAAAAGAAACAGTGTTCAGTAAATGCCCTTTCATTTGTTTCTACGATCACCGAGCCTTCGCAGCAGCTGGCCCCAGGCTCTGGAACACTCTGCCCCTCCATGTGAGGTCGGCCCAGACCCTAGGGGTTTTTAAATCTACGCTTAAAACACACTTCTTCCCCCTGGCCTTTTAGTCAGAGCGGAGCACGACTCCTGACTTTTCCCTGTGTTTTCTATATATCTGTTGTAATTTATTGTCTTTTATTATGAATGTAGTAATGTGTTTTTAAGTGATTGTAGTATTTATTACATGTACAGCACTTTGGCCTGACCAAAAATCGCTTTTAAATGTGCTTTATAAATAAACTTTGATTTGATTTGATAAATCACCGTTCTCCATCTCCCTATTGAGTATGTAAGAGAACAAAGGTTTTGCCAGATATTTAATACATCTGTGTGAATATGAAGGATAGATGTAAGTTAATAAAAAGCTAGAGGCTCGGGGCAGAGCTGCAGAGAACCCTATGCGATCTTTATTTGAGATGACATGACCACCACTTCTGTCTGATAGGATTGATTTTCTCTTTCTCATTTTATTTCTCCATCTGCTCCAACACTGCCCTCTCAGATATATTTATGTGCAGCGCCATGGGTCTATCTCTAACCTCAACTTCAAGTCCTAAATCGGATTATGCTTTAGCCAATCTCTGTGCAACGCAGCTCACAATCCACTGTTTCTCTGTCCGTGTCAGACACCATGGTCACTCTCGCTCTCATTTTTTGTCTTTATCTAGGATAGTCATTTTTTTTAGAAATGCACAGGCAGAAATAAAAACAACATGCCAACAAATTGTCAAAGGAACACACTCAATGTGCTACAAACAATAGAAAATGGGTATACCCACAAATTATCAAGTCATGCTTACAGTTTCTTGATTGCTAACACATGTTTTTTTTTTAATTGCTTAGTTTCTCAGAACACTAAACACATTTCACAAAACCACACACCCAAAGTGCAAAACACCTAATTTCTCCTGCTAAATGAAGAACTGCACTCAAAACTACATAAACACTTACCAAATGCAAACCTTTGCACCAAATATAACACACTTCATTCATAATACTAGATTGTTTGACCACCCAACTACACACTGCTGAGCATACTCTAAAGCACTTTCATCTGTTATGAGCTATGCCCTGTACATAGAGGTCTAAGTGTGATGGCATTGTTTTCCAAAACCCAGTTTGTAACTACTGCTTCCTGTGCTTCATTGAAAATCCTTGGCCTTCCACCTGCACCTCTTTGTTTCTCAGTCCTTCAGATACAGTTTTTCTCGATTGCTAACACACTGAAATTATACATAAAGCACAATTATTTTAACTGACACTCAAAGAGCAAAACATCGGCTCAAATCTCCAAAACTCTAAACACGTTTTCAGCTTTTCACACAATTTGCAAATCAACATGGCACTTTTTGCAAACCACTGCACACACGTTTCTCCACGTAAGACACAGCCATCTGACATAAAGTCACGTGTTAGCAGGTTTCAAACACTGATATTCAAAATGCCTCACACATGGACCAATGATCAAGAAACACGTTCCACCTGACCAAACACCTGATGGCATAATTGTTGGCTCATCAATCAGGATGTTAACAGTATAAAAAGACCACAGGTGAAAACTTTATTACAGCAACAATGGAAGCCAACATGGAAGCAAGAGGAAGAGGAAGAGGAAGGGCTGGGCTGGGCTGAGAGTGAGAAGAGGAGGAAGAGTACTCTCTAATGAAATAAAATGTTATCAACCATGGTTTGACGATGAGAGAGGCTGGACGGAGGGTTCAGCCTAATCTAAGCCGTACTGTTGCCTCTGTAATCCGGACACTTAGACTTGAAAACAGGTTAGTTACCAGTTTTTAGCTCTGCATAGTTCATGATATATCAGTGCTTATATCTGTTGTGTGAAACGTATTTACTTCATTACTGTAATTAAATTGTTGGTGTGTAGCATACTATAACTACAAAAATCCTGCACACTGACCATCCACTATATCTTTGTTGTTTATCTAAAGGACTGAGAAACAAAGAGGTGGAAGGCTAAGGATTTCCAATGAGGCACAGGAAGCAGCAGTTACAAACTGGGTTTTGGCAAACAATGCATCACACTTAGAGAGATCCTAAGCATAGTAGCTATGTGCTGAGATGCATGTTGCACAATGTTATTTTTGAATAAAATGTAATTTTTTTCAACAACTCATTTGTATTTCTTCATTTACTGTATTTCTGTAAACTCAAGCAATCTTTCTCTGCAGAAACCTCTATGTACAGAGCATAGCCCATAACAGATGAAAGCTCAGCAGTGTGTATTTGGGTGGTCAAACGATCTAGTATTATGAATGAAGTGTGTTATATTTGGTGCAAAAGTTTTGCATTTGGTAAGTGTTTATGTAGTTTTGAGGACAGTTCTTCACTTAGCAGGAGAAATTAGGTGTTTTGCACTTTGGGTGGGTGGTTTTGTGAATTGTGTTTAGTGTTCTGAGAAACTGAGAAACTGAGCAATTAAAAAAAAAAAGTGTGTTAGCAATCGAGAAACTGTAAACAACAAAGATACAGTGGATGGTCAGCGTCTGTGTTGCATAAAAGTAAGTCTACCACAGTACATTGTGCAGGATTTTTGTACAGTTATAGTATGCTACATGCCAACAATTCAATTACAGTAATGAAGTAAATACGTTTCACACAACAGATAGACCTATAAGCAGGGGCGGACTGGGACTACAAATCAGCCCGGGACTCTCGACTGGCCCACTTCGGTACCGCCGGCCCACCGCGGTACCGCAAGTAAATTGTCGACCGGGCCCGGAGCATTCGTCCAAAAAATAAAAATCGACTAATAATGAAGAAAATTAACACATTTGTTGCAATAGTAATGTATGCACTAACTACATTACTACTTGTACTACAACATTTTAATCATCAATCAATCAATCAATCAATCAATCAATCAATCAATCAATCAATCAATCAATCAATCAATCAATGTTTATTTATATAGCCCAATATCACAAATGTTACATTTGTCTCAGTGGTCTTCACAGTGTGTACAGAATATCAGTATGACAATACGACACCCTCTGTCCTTAGACCCTCACATCGTACAAGGAAAAACTTCCAAAGAAAACCCAGTTTAAAGGGAAAAATGGGAGAAACCTCAGGGAGAGCAACAGAGGAGGGATCCCTCTCCCAGGACGGACAGACGTGCAATAGATGCCGTGTGTAAATTGAAAAGATAATACATTTGCAACATAGGTAGTCCAAATGTTTGGAAATGCATGTGTGTATAATAGGAAGATGAATCCACGAGGATATCCATCCAGGACCTATGATCCAGGACCACAGCCACGACTCAAGATCCAGCGCTCGCGATCCAGGACACAGGACCGCAGGATCATCCATGACTCCGGATCCCAGCGTATATAGACACCAAAAAGAAAGACATTTGGGGAAGCTGGGTTAATCGGAACATGAGTGTACACGGGTATAGACAGAGAGAAGGAAGAAGTAAGATGTCCCCTGACAAACTAAGCCTATATCAGCAAAACTAGGGGCTGAATCTAATCAGCCCTAACTATAAGCTTTATCAAAAAGGAAGGTCTTAAGCGCACTCTTAAAAACGGATAGGGTGTCTGCCGCCCGAACACAAACTGGAAGCTGATTCCACAAATGTGGAGCTTGATAAGAAAAGGCTCTGGCTCCCATTGTACTTTTAGAGATTCTAGGAACAACCAACAACCCTGCATTCTTGGAACGCAATGCCCTAGTAGGACAGTAGGGTATAATGAGTTCTTTAAGGTAAGATGGCGCCTGCCCATTAAGGGCTTTGTAGGCGAGAAGAAGAATTTTAAATTCTATCCTGTGTTCTATAGGGAGCCAGTGTAAGGCAGCCAGAACAGGAGTAATGTGGTCCCTTTTCCTAACTCTGGTTAGTACACGAGCCGCAGCATTTTGAATCAGCTGAAGCGACTTGATTGACTTCTTGGTACTCCCTGATAATAAAGAGTTACAATAATCCAGCCTAGAAGTAACAAATGCATGGACTAGTTTCTCTGCATCGTTTTGAGGCAAGATATGCCTGATTTTTACAATGTTACGTAGATGGAAGTAGGCGGTCCTTGAAATTGATTTTATGTGGGCGTTAAAGGATAAATCCTGATCAAATATAACACCAAGATTCCTTACAGTCTCACTGGAGGCCAAATTAATGCCATCCATAGTTAGTATGTCTTTAGATAATTTGTTTCGTAGATTCTTCGGGCCAAGTACAATAACTTCAGTTTTGGTCGTGTTTAACATCAAAAAGTTTAAGGTCATCCACGTTTTTAAGTCCTTAAGGCAGTCTTGAATTTTATTTAGATGATTAATTTCATCAGGCTTGATTGATAAATATAGTTGAGTATCATCCGCATAACAATGAAAGTTTACAGAATGATTCCTTATAATATTGCCTAACGGAAGCATATATAATGTGAACAAAATAGGTCCGAGCACTGAGCCCTGTGGCACTCCATGGCTAACTTTGGTTTGCGTGGAAGATTCATCGTTAACACGTACAAACTGAGAGCGTCCAGATAGATAGGACCTAAACCAGCCTAAAGCAGTTCCCTGTATGCCAACTAAGTGCTCTAGTCTTTGCAATAGGATATCATGGTCGATAGTATCAAATGCAGCACTGAGATCGAGCAAAACAAGAATAGAGACAAGTCCCTTGTCTGAGGCTATTAGAATATCATTTGTGACTTTAACCAGAGCTGTCTCTGTGCTATGATGTGTTCTAAAGCCAGACTGAAAATCTTCAAATAAATCATTGTTTTTTAAGTAATCACACAACTGTTTTGCGACCGCTTTCTCAAGAATTTTTGAGAGGAACGGAAGATTAGAAATAGGTCTATAGTTGGCTAAAACCTCTGGATCGAGGTTGTGCTTTTTAAGAAGCGGTTTTATCACTGCTACTTTGAATGATTGTGGAACATAGCCTGATAATAAAGACATATTCATAATATTTAATAAAGAAGTGCTAATTAATGGAAAAACTTCCTTCAACAGCTTAGTTGGAATTGGGTCTAACATGCACGTTGATGGTTTAGAAGAGAGAATCATTGAATGTAATTGTTCAAGGTTAATGGCTGAAAAGTATTCTAGTTTACTATCTAGTGTAATATTAGAACTTACGATTCCGGGAGCTGTTGATAACACTATACTGGTCGAAGGCAAGAGGTCATTAATTTTGTTTCTAAGAGTAACAATTTTATCGTTAAAAAAGGACATAAAATCATTACTACTGAGTGCTATGGGAATAGAAGGCTCAATGGAGCTGTGGCTCTCTGTCAGCCTGGCTACAGTGCTGAAAAGAAATCTTGCATTATTCTTATTCTCATCTATTAATGAAGAGTAGTAGGCTGCTCTCGCTTTACGCAGTGCTTTCTTATATTCATTGAGAGTAATATGCCAAATTAAACGAGATTCTTCAAGTTTAGTGGAACGCCATATCCTTTCAAGTTGTCTAGACTTTTGCTTTATTTTGCGGGTTTCGGCATTATGCCATGGAGCTAATCTATGTTGTTTTATTTTCTTCTTTTTCAAAGGAGCAACAGAGTCTAATTTTATTCGCAGCGCATCTATAGCACTATCAACAACATGATCAATTTGGGGTGGTGTACATTTTGTATAAGTTTCCTCCCCTACATGCAGACATGCTATCGAGTTAAGTATTGGTGGAATCTCTTCCTTAAATGTGGCTATAGCACTAACAGATAGGTTTCTGCTGCAAGAGCTTTTGACTAATGCTTTGTAGTCTAGTAACAGTACTTCAAAAGTTACTAAGAAATGGTCGGATAAAGCAGGATTATGCGGTTCGACTAATAGTTGCTCAATTTCAATACCATAAGTCAGAACAAGGTCGAGAGTGTGATTATAACAGTGGGTTGGTTTATTTACACTCTGACAGAAACCAACAGAATCTAATATAGAGTTAAATGCAACAGTAAGGCTATTTTTATCATCGTCAACATGAATATTAAAGTCACCTACGATAATTACTTTGTCTGTTTTAAGAACCAAAGTTGATAAAAACTCAGAGAATTCTGATAAGAATTCTGAATAAGGACCTGGTGCACGATACACTGTAACAAATAAGATTGGCTGCAAAGTTTTCCAGGTCGGATGCGTAAGACTAAAAACGAGGCTTTCAAAAGAGGTATAATTACATTTTGGTTTAGTATTGATAAGTAAACTTGAGTCAAAGATTGCTGCAACTCCACCTCCTCGGCCCGTGCCTCGAGCAATATGAGTGTTGACATGGCTGGGTGGAGTGGCCTCATTTATGCTGACATATTCTTCATGTCTCAACCAAGTTTCAGTGAGACAGCATATATCAATATTATAATCTGATATTAAATCATTTACCAATATTGCTTTAGATGCTAGAGATCTTATGTTTAAGAGACCACATTTAATCTTCCTGTTTTGTTGCACTGTAGTAGTAGTTGTTACATTTACTTTTATTAGGTTATTATGTATGACACCTCTATTAGGTTTTACCTTAAATTGTCCTTGGGCAGACACACACACCGCTAATATTGGGTATTTTATTGGGTTCGGGATTCCTATGGGTGACTGCCTAGGAGAGAGCGCAGAGAAGCGTGTAAGACTGCGACTCTGCCTCCTGGTCTCAACTCCAGTTTGTCATGGATTACGTCCACAAAGCCCTGAAATGTTTGCCGAAATGAGATCTGCACCTTTCAAAGTAGGGTGAATGCCGTCTCTCTTAATCAGACCAGGTTTTCCCCAGAAGGCTGTCCAATTATTTACGAAGCCCACATTGTTTGCTGCTGGGCACCACCAAGACAACCAGCGCTGAAATGATGACATGCGGCTATACATGTCATCATTGATCAGATTGGGGAGGGGACCAGAGAAGATTACGGTGTCCGACATTGTTTTAGCATAACTACACACCGACTCCACATTAAGTTTGGTGCATTCTGATTGGCGTAAACGAACATCATTACCACCGACGTGAATAACAATCCTACTGTATTTACGTTTATCTTTAGCCAGCAGTTTAAGATGCGCCTCAACGTCGCCTGCTCTGGTCCCCGGAATGCATGTGACTGTGGAGGCTTCGGTCTCTAAATTCACGTGTCTCATAATAGAGCTACCAATAACCAGAGTTGGCTTCTCAGCGGGTGTCTCGCTGAGTGGGGAATATCTGTTAGATACGTGAACGGGTTGGTGGGGACCTGCGGGTTTCGCGTTATGCCCCTTCTGAACAGTCACCCAGCCTCCCTGCTGCTCGGGAGTTGCCGGGGGACGGCTAAGAGGAGCTACCTTTTGCCGGTCCGCACATGCTAACATGGGCTTTACTTTAGCTGAGTTACTTTCTAAGATGCGGAGCCGGGCTTCTATGGCTATGATTCCCGCCTCCAACCTAACAACTATACTACATTTAACACATGTATCCTTACCAGTAAGGGAGGCCGGGAAGTAACCAAACATGAGACAGGAAGAGCAGGAAATAGCACCAGAAGGTGGGGAAAGAGCCATGGCTAGCTATCAAGCTAAAGTAGCTACCGTTAGCAAACCCATCAGTTCATCATCAGTTCTTCCTCATTTTCCTCAATTGTTCATATTTGGTTTATTAAAATAATGATATTGTGGTCATTGTTAAAAAATTTCTGCTATTATTATTATTATTTGTATAATGCACTTTCTGCCTTCCTGTCATTAGGAGTTAGACATGTAATGGCTATGTAATTTATTTGATTAGAACCTGAACCTTCATTATCCTAAACTGCTGGGACATTTTGACAATACCTTTATATTGTCTACTCTTCACTTACTTGTCAGCATAGGTCGGCATTGATGTACAGAGCCGACAGAAGACCTTGTTTATATTGGCATCATATTGAGAGGTGCAGCCAGGGACGCGTCCTAAAACCAGGAAGTAAGCTGCTGGTTCCCTCGACAAGGGTTTTGGAAAATAGCTGGAAATAAGGTCTGTGGAAAACAAACCTGTTTGATAAATGCACGTTTTGTTCAGCTGGATAATCTCCACATGTCTACCCTACTTTTATAATTTTCGAATCATAAATCTAATCAATAGATTATAAAAGGATTTTAGGACGCGTCACTGCACCACTAGAAGCCAACTCCATCGATCAAGCTGGCTGAAACGTTCTCTCCCTCTCCTTCTCATACTCCCTGTCACTCTCCTTTAACTCCTCCGGTGACTTTCTTTTATTTGAAGATTGTTTTTTGCACGGCGCTTGGCCGGTTACCGCTGGTATTAAAAACATTTGGCGAATGGTTAGGTGGCGCGATAGTCTGTAGTGAAGGAGCGCGATCCCGCTGCGCTCCGCAGGAAACAGCTGTTTGCTTTTCACCCAACAACAACGACAACCGACTCACGGAACGCTATGTTGTAGCGTTGATAAACGAAACTATTTAACTAAATTGCTAGTCAAAATACCAATACCACAGGACCATTTTTTTAAAGCAATATTTGTGTCTAAATAGTGCTTCCGGGCCAGCGGGGCATTTAATGTCGAGCCCTGCCGGTTACCGGCCGGCCCACATCGTCCGACCGGCCCACTTCAGTACCGGCCCATCGGGATTCGTCCCGAACGTCCCGATGGCCAGTCCGCCCCTGCCTATAAGCACTGATATATCATGAATTATGCAGAGCTAAAAACTGGGAACTAACCTGTTTTCAAATCTCAGTGTCCGGATTACAGAGGCAACAGTACATCGACTTAGATTAGGCTGAACCCTCTGTCCAGCCTCTCTCATCGTCAAACCATGGTTGATAACATTTCATTTCATTAGAGAGTATTCTTCTTTGTCCACGTCCTCTCCCTCCAGCTCTACCTCTACCTCTCATTCTTCCTCCTCTCACTCTCACCCACCTCTTCTTCCTCTTCCTCTCACTCTCAGCCCAGCTCTTCCTCTTCCTCTTGCAACTTTCTTCCATTGTTGCTGTAAGAAAGTACTCACCTGTGTTTTTTTTTTTCGTGCTCACATCGATTGATGAGCCAACAATTATGCTATCAGGTGTTTGGTCAGGTGGAACGTGTTTCTTGATCATTAAACTAGCTAAAACGTGACTTTATGTCAGATTCCTGTGTCTTACGTAGAGAAACGTGTGCAGTGGTTTGCAAAAAGTGCCATGTTGATTTGCAAATTGTGTGAAAAGCTGAAAACGTGTTTAGAGTTTTGGAGATTTGAGCCGATGTTTTGCTCTTTGAGTGTCAGTTAAAATAATTGTGCTTTATGTATAATTTTAGTGTGTTAGCAATCGATAAAAACTGCAAATAAAGGGCCAATTTTCTCAACTATAGATCTCCAACAATGTCTCTTTATAGAAATAGTGTCCGTCTTGGCAACTAAAAAGTACACTAATTCAATCTCACAATAATATCTGAATTGTGGAAATATGATTATCTGATATTTGGCTGATCCGACCTTTTAAAGAGAATACCATGATATTGCAGTGATTGTATTTTGTTACTCTTGTACCAAATACTTAATTTTTGGTTGTATTTAAATGTTCTTACCTAACTTGCATCGATTTCAATGAAATAATAAAAAAGCTAAGCCATGACATGATCATTTCCAGGGACAGATAGCATCAGGCCTTTCCTTCCAAGTGAGTGTGACAATGATATGATTTGGCAGGGATCAGGCTTAGACACAGGGCAGTGGGCCTGGAACTGCATATAAACCCACATGTTTGCTGTTGCTATTTGTGTCACGATTCTTGTGTTGTGTCACGTTTTGTGTGTCTGGTAGTGGGTGTTTTGCTTTTCTCCTTGTCATGTTTTCCTCCCTGTGTATTGTCTGGTCTTTTCCCCTGTGTTTTCATGTCTGTCGTTAGTTTCCCTGGTGTGTCTAATTTCCTGATTGTTTTCACCTGTCACCCCTTCTGTGTCTCCTGTGCTCATCAGTGTCAGCCCCGCCCCTGATTGTTCCCACCTGTGTCTTGTTACCCTGTGTTTAAATTCCCCTGTCTCCGGGGCCCTTTCTCATTTCTCGAACTCCCCTCCTCGACTCCCCTCCTCGACTCCTATCCTAGATACTTAGTCCCGCTCACAGGAGATGCGAGCGGAGGAGCCGAGGAGGGGAACCGAGGAGAGAGGAGGGGAAGCAGCAGGCGGTTAGAGAAATGAGAACTCCTCTCCTCTGAGCGGTCATTTTAAAGAGACGTCCATTAATGATGACAGAAGGCACAGCAGCCCTCTGTCTGATGGACAGATGTGTTCATGATGACTTACAGAGGCGGCGCTAGGGGGTGGCTACTTGGGCTCAAGCCCCGGATGTTTCACTTACATTTTTTTTTTTTTTTTTTAAATGTCTCGGGAGTAATGTGCAGTACCGGAGTCCACCAGAGAGGCAGCCGCTGCGGGACATTAGCCTGCGTACTGCGTAGCCTTCCCTGCTCTGAAGAAGAAGTAATCCTTCCTTGTGCGTGACGAGTTTTAAGCTAATAGCCTATAAAGTTATGGATATTAGAAAGTTATTTTCATCGAAGCAGGCGCCACAAGCTAAGCAGCAGCAGCAGCAGCAGCAGTATCAGCAGCTGACAACAATGTCATCACCAGCAGTGAAGAAATGGATGATGTTTCAGGTTTGTGAATCTAATGGTGATATCTGCACTCTGGCTGACTGAGTAAGAAGTGAAAAAGAGTGATGTACTGTAACGTTAATCTTATAGCTAGTAAACATGGAGTAACCAAGGCAAGGCAAGTTTATTTATATAGCAACTTTCAACACAAGGCAATTGAAGGTGCTTTACAAAAATGAAAGACATTCAGACAAAGGCATTTAAAAACAGTAAAAGATAATAAAAGAAACATTAAAAGAAAAAATACATGAATAAAAAGTTACAGTGCAGTTTAAGATATGAATAGTTCACACAGAAGTTCCACTTTACTGATGAACACAACAGCTCAGTTTAAATTAAAAGCAGCGACAAAAAGATAAACCACACTAAGTCAATACCCTTATATGTTAGTATGTATACAGAACATGACTAAAAATTATTCTAAGATGTAACGTTAACCCTTCATACCTCAGTCTACTTTTAAGACACTAAAATAACGTATTCCAATTTTTATTTTGTTTTTGCGCGTGGAATTATACCGGCTCTCGTTTCAGTACACATAACAACGGAACCATAGCAACGGAACTGACAGGCAACGGAACGGACAGGCAACACTCTGAATCCGATTGGCTGTGACTGCATCCGCTCAGAGTGCCCGATTCAGAAACGTGACTCTTATACTCTTCACGTCACAAACAAAGATGGTGGATGAGAATAGATCTATAAAACGATAAGCAATGCACAGTGGATCGGAAGAGGACGGTGTGTCGGCGTTGTTCGATAGCGGTGCGGTATGCTAATGGGAACACACGCCAAACATGCTAAATCACATCAGCAGACATCACCCAGATTTGCCAATCACCGGAGCCCGGCAAAAGACAACAGCAGTTCAACAGCTGATCCCCGCTGTTTTTAAGAAGCCAATAGACATGAAAGCCGAGAGACCAAAATAAATAACGGAAGCTTTTGGCATATTTTTTCAACGACTTTGCGTTCTTGAAACACTTTCTTATTATTTATGATAATGTAATATTTTCAAGACATTCTTTTTAGTTTTACAGCTTGATGAAACTTTTTTGTTTGACATCAGCCATTATAGATACTATGGCCATATGAGTGTGTGTGTGGTACTGTTTGTGGTTTGTTTTTAACTGTTTAATACAGTTAATTATTCAAAATGTCAGAGTTCCTTATTTTTAAACTGAAACTTGCACTACTGTTCAAAAGTAAATAACAACAAACCTGGAATTATGCATTTGGGACTTTTTTTTGCTTTTTCTTGTTGTAATTGTCGTACCGAACCGTGATCCCCAAACCGAGGTACGAACCGAACCGTGACTTCTGTGAACCGTTACACCCCTAGTCCCCGGTGTTCCAGGGAACTCACCAAGTGTCAGAAAACACAACCCTCTCTCTTGTCCTCCATACCCAAATCTCTAAAAACGGGGCTGCAACGGATCTGATACAGACTGATCTTGAATTATTTTCTACGTCACAGAAGTGGTGCTCCGCTTATTGGTCAATTCTCCACCTATCAGGGGAATGTGGGGTTGGGCCACGGCCGGCCATTGCGCTGGAGACGCTGTAGTACATATGCCAGGCCTGTAAGTGGCGCTGTAGTCTGCCACAAAAGCAGCGAAGAAGACTTCCCGTGCATGGTTGCCCTTCTGTTTATTCTCTGCTCTGGCTCTTTTTCTCCCTCCCCGAGGCAAGTGTTTGCTCCCTCGCTGTAATTCAATGCAATCCCTCCCTCGCTGTAATTCTCTCCGGTAGTCCACCAGCAGATGACAAACACCCTCCTCTCCGGCTCTTCCAAGGAACGAGGGGACCGTGCGGCAGAGTTTCAGTTCGATTTTTATTTCGCCGGTCAACATGTCCGTTAAAGTTTATATCTTCCGGACAAAATTAGAAAAGTGCCGGTCAAAGGTCTTCTTTGTTATTTATTGAGCTTTAAAACAAATGAATAACGACTCTATATAATAATATAAGAATAAGAATTCTCCCCCTCTTCTCCCCGCTGCAGCCCAGCAGCTGATCTCAGAGCACTCTCCCCTCTCCTGCAGGGGGGTGTGCTGCAGCTCACAGAATCAGCCCCCTGCAAAAACAGCGCTGGAAAGAGCAAATAGAGCGAAATGAGGCATGGCTAAAATGCAGGATCTGTTTGGTATTTTGAAAGAAAAACTATTTATATAGGTATGGCCCTACAATATATTGTTCAAATATAGCATGATATGTCCCCTTTAAGGTATTATTAAGGTAGGGTTAATGTTGCTCTCAAAGTGCACCAGATTGATGCTTTTAACTTCAATATTAAAAAAAAAATCTTCCCGGGGGGAGCATGCCCCCGGACCCCCCTAGAGGAGGCAACGACCCCCCTAAAGGATGTTTGGTCCACCCCCCACTTGTAAAAAAAATAGCACTTTACCCCTGCACCCCCCCCCAAAAAAACTCCTGGGCTAAGCCCCGGATCTCCTACAATCCTAAATCCGCCTCTGATGACTTATATATTGACTTTGATTCATTCACAGTGCGGTATAATGAGACAATAACAGGCTACAGATGCGGACACGCACACACACATATATATGTATATATTTATATAAATATATACAATTTCAGAATCAAACAGAGCACTCTCATAATAACGTAACACTATCAGAGACTGGATATATCCCCCCCTCTCCCCCTCTGGTCGCTACAATGAGGAAAATAAATTACGGGCCAAAAGTTGTATTTACAAGTATTAAAAGTAAGCAGAGGACACCAAACCAACTGAGACCTGTCTGTCCGCTGCATCTACGCACACACTGTACCACACACCTACACCACACACACACGCACATACAGCTCCTAAAACAGGCTACAGCCGTTGTGTATTTTATTGTGAAGCACTAAATGGTTTTAGAAAAATATCGACTCTTTGTTTGTAGCAACCTGATCTCACCGGAATGCGTGACTCCACCACGACTCCTTAACACCGCATTGCGTGGTGGAGTCACGAACTTTGTTACAATTACGTGTCGGCACCACGCAAACAACCCCAATGTAAAGTGAATGAGGCTCTTTTGTCGTGGTGCACACACGCATTTCTACAACGTCCTGCAGTGAGCTTTTATTCTATAAAACGTTTTTAAAATCTACTTTATAGCTTGTAGTAACTCACGGGAGGCTTCTTTTATTTTATTTGTATTCATAATAATTTTTATTTTTCGTCAGAATGTATTATGGTGCATTAGTTACGAATTGTTGGTCTCAAAAAACAGTGCATTGTGTGTAATACAACTGTGATTTTTATTAAATTAGTTAGTTTTTAAGGAAGGCCAGAGCTTCAGCTGTGTCAAATAGATTGTTCCCTTTAGTTAACGTTTTTTAAAAGAACATTATATTCCGATTTGATCATGTAAGGGGACATGATCAAATCGGAATATAATGTTCTACAATAAAGGGGTATTGTATTACGGAGAGCAATGTGAGCGTCCATTCCCATTGGATAACGCAGGATTTTACACCCGGAAGTAAGTATACTCTTTACTGTCGATTGATTTTACAGTGATATCTGCACGACTCATCAACTCAAAAACACCAGATTATCCTTGTTGATTACACAACATTGGTTGGTTTAAATTGTGTACAATGCTTTTGTAATTTTCCCCTTCGATTCGGAGAAACAAATATTTGTTCAGTTTAGGATGGCCGAAGACACTACACTACCCAGAATCCTCAGCTATTGTCTGCATTGCCTCAAGCTCTGTGATTGGTTGACTGCATTCCATATGAAAAAAAACGTTTCGTAAAAGATAAATCATACTTTATTCAGCAGTGCTTGCTTTACTCTTTGAAAGTCATCACATGAATGCATTGTAATAAATGGTTTGGCTGCATTAAATATTACACATCTGTCGTAGTTCTGTATTTGTATTTATCTACAGAGATCTGGCTCAGAATAGACCGGAAACTATTCTTTTACCGTTCTGTTTTAATTTCACAATAAAGTTAGTAGTAATAATTTGTTTTGATATTATTGTTTTTTATTAACTACTCATGTTAAGACCATCTTTTCTGTGTTGCTGTGGGGTTTTTCCATCGCTTTTGTGTTACAAATATCAAAACAATAACTAAATATATCCGTCGTAAACTAAACCAGAAACAGCAGTATATTTTATTTTGTTAACACTGTAAACTTGACAGATTTTTAACCCAAACCACCTACTGGTTAAAGCACGTTATTACACGTTTAGAGTAATATTGAAATCTTGAAAAGGGATGTCCAAAATAGCAATTATATACAGTTTTTAATTAACTATTTGTAGAGAATAACGAGTAATGTATATACTTTATAGGGATCTGCAGATAAATATTTAGTCTTCTCAAGCACTAACAATCATTACATTACATTGCATTTAGCTGACACTTTTATCCAAAGCGACTTACAATAAGTGCGTTCGACCAACAAAATACAAGCTTGAAGAAAACAGAATCATAAAGTATATCAGGCTTCATAGAGCCAGTCCTCCAATCAAATATCTCTCCTGATTGTTGGCACCTTCCCTGAATTTTACTCAGGTGTAACTAAAGTCTGCTTTAAGGGTTGTTTATATTTCACATCATTAATCAGAATTTGTAAAGTAACTAAAATAAATGTAGTGGAGTAAAAATACCTGGTTAACCTTAAAGAAAGCCCTCAGGATTATAAAAGACCCCCATCACCCCAGCCACAAACTGTTCTGTCTGCTGCCATCTGGCACAACAGCCGCATTCTAGGAGAGGATGTGGCTGTTGTGGAGGACTATAGTACCTGGGAGTGCACTTATGGGCTGAACTGGAGGATCAACACTGACGCTGTGTACAAGAAGGGGATGAGCAGACTCTATGTTCTGAGGAAGCTGAGATCCTTCCACTTGTGCAGCAAGATGCTGGAGATCTTCTAGTCTGTTGTGGCCAGTGCACTCTTCTTTGCTGCAGTCTGCTGGGGGGACAGCATCCGAGCCGGTGACACCAGCAGGATCAATAAAGTGATCCGGAAAGCTGGGTCTGTCATCGGCATCAAGCTGGACCCCTTTGAAGCTGTGGTGGAGAGGAGGACACTGAACAGGCTGTTGTCCATGATGGATAACCCACCCATCCTCTCCACCTGCAGCTGGACAGTCAACGGAGCTCCTTCTCCAACAGACTGCTGCAGCTCCGCTGTCACAAGGACCGATACAGGAACACATTCCTGCACACTGCAATAACTCTGTCCAATAAATCACCTCTGGCTGGAAGAGAACTCTCTGCTCCATAGTTTCTCTAATACAACCTCGCTGTACATTGTACACATATATAATCTGTTCAATATTTGATATTCCATATTCCATTGTCATATATTTTTGAATATGTATATTTGCATATATATTGCATATATATCTACATGTATATTTTCTATTTCAACACGTATATATATTTTTTTATTTTCTTTCTATTCTTGTTTATTTGTGGTTTTGTTTTATTGTAAAATGCCTTGTCTTTTATGCTGCTGCAACAAAAACAATGTCCCAAATTGGGATCAATAAAGTACCATCTTATCTTATCTTATCTTACATCCGGACCAAAACCACCAGACTCAGGGACAGTTTCATCCCACAGGCCATAAGACTATTAAACACCTGAACTTTGAAATAACATCCATAACATTCATCTGGCTGCTACTTAGAAATGATTTGTCTAATATATCATATTCCAATCATTTGTATAGACTCTTATTGCACTATTTCACTTTTTACTATTTTTCTTTTTGTATTGACTTGCACTATTTTTTCTGTTTATTTGTTTTATTGTGTTGCACTGTTGGAGGAGCCTGTGACCTAAGGGGGGGAGGGGGGGGGGGGGGGGGAGGAGACGTTCGATTCCTGTTTTGAATAGTGTGCCGTCGATGGGTTTCATTCCATTTCAAAATGCTGTTTGTCGCTCAGCGTAAACATCAACATTGTCAAGCAAAGCACATGGTGTAGTCCCAAACGATAGTTTAGGATTCTGGGTAGTGTAGTGTCTTCGGCCATCCTAAACTGAACACATATTTGTTTCTCCGAATCGAAGGGGAAAATTACAAAAGCATTGTACACAATTTAAACCAATCAATGTTGTGTAATCAACAAGGATAATCTGGTGTTTTTTAGTTGATGAGTCGTGCAGATATCACTGTAAAATCAATCGACAGAGAATACTTACTTCCGGGTGTAAAATCCTGCGTTATCCAATGGGAATGGATGCTCACATTGCTCTCCGTAATACAATAAAGGGGACATGATCAAATCGGAATATAATGTTCTTTTAAAAAACGTTAACTAAAGGGAACAATCTATTTGACACAGCTGAAGCTCTGGCCTTCCTTAAAAACTAACTAATTTAATACAAATCACAGTTGTATTACACACAATGCACTGTTTTTTGAGAACAAAAATTCGTAACTAATGCACCATAATACATTCTGACGAAAAATAAAAATGATTATGAATACAAATAAAATAAAAGAAGCCTCCCGTGAGTTACTACAAGCTATAAAGTAGATTTTAAAAACGTTGTATAGAATAAAAGCTCACTGCGGGACGTTGTAGAAATGCGTGTGTGTACCACGACAAAGGAGCCTCATTCACTTTACATTGGGGTTGTTTGCGTGGTGCCGACACGTAAATGTAACAAAGTTCGTGACTCCACCACGCAATGCGGTGTTAAGGAGTCGTGGTGGAGTCACGCATTCTGGTGAGATCAGGTTGGTTTGTAGATATCTACTAAACTAAAGCAAATAAAGAGAGTAGGCCTGTTATACTGAGTGATATATATTATACACACTGCTCTGCTTTCTGCACGGACCTCACAGCTGTTCTCACTGTAAACATCGTGTCGCGATGAAAGCAGTTAATAAAATAATATCCAGGGGATGCATGCAGAGCTGTCATTGGCTGAGATAAGTCTGGCCGTACGTCACGACTCTTTGAAACATCTCTGTTGCCGGAAATGCATCCATGAAGGAGCCGTGGAGGACCGTGGAGGACCCATCAGTGTATCCTCGGTTATAGCTCCTCCATAGAGCCTCCTCGACGCTCGGTCCTCGGTCCTCGAAGTGCATTTAGAGAAATGAGATGTCCTTCAACATGGCGCGCTAAAATTCATTTCCGGGTCACTACCGGAGGACCGAGGAGTCGAGGAGGGGGATTTGATGAAATGAGAAAGGGCCCCAGTGTTCAGTGTCAGTTCGTTTTTGTCTATGGTCCTTGTCCTTTGCCTTGGTCAGGTCAATGCTCTTTTATAATCGTGAAAAGTTTTGTTCCTCACCACGTGAGCGATTTTCTTTTTTGTTCTCATTTTTTGTCATCTCATCCTGAGATTAGTTAGTGACCATTTTTTGCTGTATTTTGGAAAATAAAGTATCCTACCAATACTTTACCTCTGTCTCCCGGGTCGTGCAATTGGGTCCTACCTCCTAAGTGCCTGAGTTTCTAACAATTTGGGGATTTGACTTGAAACGCTCTAGGAGATTCAACAGATTTGATAGAGGAGGGAATGTAAGCACACAGTCTTTGGTGTGGAAATCCTGCTTCATGCTCTGGAAGGAAAACAGCCTTCACTGCACAAGTGATATGCAGTGTGCAACAGAGAGAAACATTGAGGTTTAAAGAGCAATTCAAAGAATGAATGGTTGTTTATCTTATTTTCTTGCTCTTTCCTTCTTCTTTGATATATTTAATTAAGATGTCTTTCAAATTATCCATGAAACACCTTTATCTGCTTTATATTTCCTTTACTATTTATGCCAGTATGTAAAGTGAACATGTAGATAAATCATCATGAGACATTTTAAAAGTCAAACACACCGGTTGGTGTCCTGATAATCGTGCACAAGGCTCTTTTGGTAGCAGGTTGTTCACATATATAAGAGGTGCTTCACTTCCATGGGATGTGACTTTCATGCAGAATATTACTAATTATGCTAATTATTTCTACTTGACAACAGGCGCAGTGCATTTTCTGTGTTGAAATCCACCCGGGGCTCTAGCTGCTTAGAATCCGCTCCTTTGTCATAAAGACTGATGAGGACAATGAAGGCCGCAGAGCACATCGTGTTGTTCCTCTGATTAAGATGTTGGCTTGCAGCAGCACCACACACCACACAGACTACTGCGAGCACAGCTATAAACAATCAATGCTTACTCCCGCTAAATTAATTATTAGACTAAAAACTTGATTTTGGACTTGTTAGATTGCATTGATAAATCCAGTGTTCCGTAGACAGTCTCATCCCATAATGTGTTCATTGCTGAGAAGGAAACACATTCGGAGCAGTTTTAACATTGCTCTCTCTGTGCCTCCCTCTGCTCTTAACAACTTCTGTTCCTGCTCCTGCCCTCATGTTCTCTCTCTCCTCCTACCAACTTGACCATTTACAGAAGCTGTGCACTTGGTTATGTTGTGATGAATAATTGATTCATGTATATGATATTGAACCATAAGCTATAGGTAAACATCACTTATACACATGGTTCTTAACCCTCTAAGCTCAGAGAGAATGTTCAGGCCTGCAGGAGCCCGCACTGACATTCAATATTTAGTATAAAACACAAACTTCAACAGAGTAAAATGGTGTTCTTTATATGCAAATGCTTCTGATTTAAGCCTATAGGGTGACATTAAGGATTTGGTTTCAAGATTTAAGCTTTGAGTGGGTTATAATTGATATCCAAAGGGTATACAAAGTATAATGCTATCTCATTTTGTAACAAAATGACAAAAAACACAAGACAACCTAAAGCCGCATAAACAACTAGGAGGGGGCAAGGGGGTCAACCATGATGGGAGATAGGGGAGATAGGGTGAGAGGGTGAGAAGGAGAAACAAATAGAGAGATGTGATTAAATGCCTGAGACCCAGGAGTGGATATCCATTTCACTTGTCACCAGACAGTCACGCAATCTGGCCAATGAGAAACCAACACATGCTAATTGCCAGTTAGGGAGCCTGTCAGTCATCTGGAAATGCCGCCTGAACCTAATTTGCATAATTTCCCATACACCCTGCCAGCCGGCTCCGTAACACTCAGCGGCCCCAGTGAAGGTTGAGTCTCTGTTGTCACATTTGACTTTCTTGGACAGCGATTACCCTCCAATCGCAATTTCCCAGTTAGAAATGTGTTCATCTTCTTGTGCCTCGTTTGCATTTGCATGTTGTGTGTGTGTGTGTGTGTGTGTGTGTGTGTGTGTGTGTGTGTGTGTGTGTGTGTGTGTGTGTGTGTGTGTGTGTGTGTGTCAGTATATGTCAAAGTGTATACACCCAATTGGTTGGTAATGGTGAGAAGGGAGTAATAACAATGGTGTCAGACAGGCCTGAATAGACTCCATTATCATTGCCTTGTTAAATTGGCTAACTGCTGGGAATAACACAAACACCCTCACACATTACATGTTACTTGTTAGACGCTTTTATCCAAAGCGACTTACATACTCAATACTGTGGTCAATCCCCACAGGAGCAATTTGGGGTGAAGTGTTTTGCCCAGGGACACAACGACATGCTAACTGCAGTGGGGTTTGAACCTGTGCTCCCCTGATCCAAACACCAACGCACTAGTCCACTACACCACACGCCTCACACATCCTATTCTATGTTGTTGTTGTTGTTGTTGTTGTTGTTGTTGGTGTTGTTGTTGTTAAGAAGGTAGTAAGGGAAATATTAAAATGACCCTTACATAACAGTATTTGTGTGGTAGAAGAACAATTCCAGCTGTGTGTGACTGTGTGTTTTTGCATATGGGTTTGCATTATGCTGTTGTCTGAGTGGGTGGCAGATGTCTGCAGATGCAAATGTGCCATATGCTATTTTATCTGGTTTGACAACTGAAACAAAAGCATCCGCCTCCATTGCTCCCTGTCTGCCTTCAAATAATGTCACCATTATTCCATTGTGCCCCCCAAACTGCAAAATCACTGTCACCACCACCATAACAAATGTTTATTGAGACAACAATGGCTAACCGTGATGGTTTTAACCTCTTAACATGATGTCAAATGAACCAATCTAAAAAATAAATGGACTTTGGGGACGGGGATGAGGCAGAGCCATAAGTGCATTTACAGGTACCTGGTCAATTAAAATGTTATTCTGCAGACCTCCTGTCAAATTAACACACACACACACACACACACACACACACGCCTCTCTGAAGAACCAGCACCTTACCGTGGTAGAGAGGTTTGTGTGCCCTGATGAACCTGGGGGCTGTGTTGTCTGGAACCTTGTGTTCCTGGTAGGGTCTCCCATGGCAAATTGGTCTCAGGCAAGGGGCCAGACTAAGATTGGTTCAAAAGACCTCATGAAAGGAAAAACAAGAAGTGAGGATACCCGGCCCGGAGGAAGCCCGGGGTCCCTTTCTGGAGCCAGGCCCAGAAGGAGGACTCGTCGGCGAGCGTCTGGTGGCCGGGCTTGCCACGGAGCCCGGCCGGGCCCAGTCCGAAAAGACAACGTGGGCAACACCTCCGCTTCTCCCTCCCGCGGGCCCACCACCTACGGGAAACAACGATGGGGTCGGGTGTGCTGCCAGAAGGGTGGCAGTGAAAGCGAAGGGTCTCGACGGACCAGACCCGGGCGGCAGAAGCTGGCTTTGGGGACGTGGAACGTCACCTCTCTGTGGGGGAAGGAGCCGGAGCTTGTGCGGGAGGTGGAGCGGTACCAGTTTGATCTGGTTGGGCTCACCTCTACGCACAGCGTCGGCTCTGGAACCTTACTTCTGGATAGGGGTTGGACTCTATTCTTCTCCGGAGTTGCTCAAGGTGTGAGGCGCCGGGCGGGTGTGGGGATACTCACAAGTCCCCGGTTAGGTGCTTCGTTGTTGGAGTTTACCCCAGTGGACGAGAGGGTCGCCTCCCTACGCCTGCGGGTTATGGGGGGGAAAACTCTGACTGTTGTGTGTGCTTATGCACCCAACAGCAGTTCAGAGTATACAGCCTTCTTGGAGACCCTGGAAAGAGTCCTGTATGGGGCTCCTGAAGGGGACTCTTTAATCTTGCTGGGAGACTTCAACGCACATGTGGGCAATGATGGAGACACTTGGAGGGGCGTGATTGGGAGGAACGGCCCCCCTGGTCTGAACCGGAGTGGTGGTTTGTTACTGGACTTCTGTGCTAGTCATGGATTGGCCATAACAAACACCATGTTCGAACATAAGGATGCTCATAAGTGTACGTGGTACCAGAGCACCCTAGGCAGAAGGTCCATGATCGATTTCGTTATCGTATCATCGGCCGTATGTTTTGGACACTCGGGTAAAGAGAGGGGCGGAGTTGTCAACTGATCACCATCTGGTGGTGAGTTGGGTCGAGTGGCGGGGGAAGCCTCTGGATAGACCTGGTAAGCCCAAACGTGTAGTTCGGGTGAACTGGGAACGTCTGGAGGAGGCCCAAGTTCAGGAGGCCTTCAACTCGCACCTCCGGCGGAGCTTTTCGTGCATTCCTGTGGAGGTTGGGGACATTGAACCAGAGTGGTCGGTGTTCAAAGCCTCTATTGCCGAAGCCGCGGCGGGGAGCTGTGGTCTCAAGGTCCTAGGTGCCTCAAGGGGCGGTAACCCTCGAACCTCCTGGTGGACACCGGTGGTCAGGGAAGCCGTCCGACTGAAGAAGGAGGCCTTCAGGGATTTGTTATCCCGGGGGACTCCCGAGGCAGTTGCAAGGTACCGACAGGCCCGAAGGGCAGCAGCCTCATCCGTGGCCGAGGCAAAGCAGCGGGTGTGGGAGAAGTTCGGAGAAGACATGGAGAAGGACTTTCGGGCGGCACCAAAGTTGTTCTGGAAAACTGTCCGACACCTCAGGAGGGGGAAGCAGGGAACCATCCAAGCTGTGTACAGTAAGGATGGGACGTTGTTGACCTCAACTGATGGAGTGTTAGGGCGTTGGAAGGAACACTTTGAGGAACTCCTGAACCCGACAACTCCGCCCTCTATGTTAGAGGCAGAGCTGGAGTATGACGGGGGATCAACACCAATCTCCCGGGGGGAGGTCACTGAGGTCGTCAAACAACTCCACAGTGGCAAAGCCCCGGGGGTGGATGAGATCCGCCCGGAAATACTGAAGGCTCTGGGTGTTGAGGGACTGTCATGGTTGACACGTCTCATCAACGTTGCGTGGAAGTCGGAAACAGTGCCGAAGGAGTGGCAGACCGGGGCGGTGGTTCCCCTTTTTAAAAAGGGGGATCAGAGGGTGTGTGCCAATTACAGAGGCATCACACTACTCAGCCTCCCCGGGAAAGTTTACTCCAAGGTACTCGAAAGGAGGGTCAGGCCGATTGTCGAACCTCAGATTGAGGAGGAACAATGCGGATTCCGTCCTGGTCGTGGAACGACGGATCAGCTTTTTACTCTCGCAAGGATCCTGGAGGGGGTTTGGGAGTACGCTTATCCGGTCTACATGTGTTTTGTAGACTTGGAGAAGGCGTATGACCGAGTTCCCAGGGAGTTACTGTGGGAGGTGCTGCGGGAGTATGGGGTGAGGGGGTCTCTACTCAGGGCCATCCAATCTCTGTACTCCCAAAGCGAGAGCTGTGTCCGGGTCCTCGGCAGTAAGTAGGACCCATTTCCGGTGAGGGTTGGCCTCCGCCAGGGCTGCGCTTTGTCACCAATCCTGTTTGTAATATACACGGATCGGATTTCGAGGCGTAGTCGTGGGGGAGGGGGTCTGCGGTTCGGTGGACTAAGGATTGCACCACTGCTTTTTGCAGATGATGTGGTTCTGATGGCTTCATCGGTCTACGACCTTCAGCACTCACTGGATCGGTTCGCAACCGAGTGTGAAGCGGCTGGGATGAGGATCAGCACCTCCAAATCTGAGGCCATGGTTCTCAGCAGGAAACCGATGGACTGTCCACTCCAAGTAGGGAATGAGTCCTTACCCCAAGTGAAGGAGTTCAAGTATCTCGGGGTCTTGTTCTCGAGTGAGGGAACAATGGAGCGTGAGATGGGCCGGAGAATCGGAGCAGCGGGAGCGGTACTGCAGTCGCTTTACCGCACCGTTGTGATGAAAAGGGAGCTGAGCCAGAAGGCAAAGCTCTCTGTCTACCGGGCCATTTTCGTTCCTACCCTCACCTATGGTCATGAAGGATGGGTCATGACCGAAAGAACGAGATCGCGGATACAAGCGGCCGAGATGGGTTTCCTCCGCCGGGTGGCTGGTGTCTCCCTTAGGGATAAGGTGAGAAGTTCGGTCATCAGGGAGGGACTCGGAGTTGAGCCGCTCCTCCTTCGCGTCGAAAGAAGCCAGTTGAGGTGGTTCGGGCACCTAGTTAGGATGCCACCTGGGCGCCTCCCTAGGGAGGTGTTCCAGGCACGTCCAGCTGGGAAGAGACCAAGGGGTAGACCTAGGACCAGGTGGAGGGATTATATCTCTTCGCTGGCCTGGGAGCGCCTTGGGATCCCCCAGTCAGAGCTGGTTGATGTCGCCAGGGAAAAGAAAGTTTGGGGCTCTCTGCTGGAACTGCTACCCCCGCGACCCGACCACGGATAAGCGGGAGAAGATGGATGGATGGATGGACACACACACACACACACACACACACACACACACACACACACACACACACACACACACACACACACACACACACACACACACACACACACACACACACACAAACTTTCTTATGTGTTTGTGTGGGTGGCTGCGGTATAGTAATATGTCTTTTTGGGATATATCAAATGGTTGTGTCACTTTTGACAGTTTTTATTACCATCGTGATGAACATAAAATAGGATGTAAATATGTAAAATGTGTAGCTGAAATATGAGTACAGTACACAAAAGCTTCAGTTGGTAACACATCTATTACGAGGCAACAACTGTTACAGTATACGAGTGGCAGCAGGCTGCTGGCCATAAATGTCCCGGGGGATATCACATCTCAAAGTGAGAGAGTCAGGACAGTGTGTCTCGTAGATCACAGTCAGAGGCAATCTCACGCTCAGCACTGAAATAATAGCTTTCTTCAAAACATTTTTCTTTCCTTTTCTCAGTAACTCAGCTTTTTTTTGTCCGTTAGACTTCCTTTTAGACTAGTAGTGTATTCTGTTTGTGTCTTTGTGTGTGTGTTCCAGCAGGGGTGCTGTGTGGAATATGACTTACCACCAAAGTTGAAAATGAGTGACTGCACAAAAACAAATTCATGGATTTCCCTGAAACTTCTATGTTTATGCATTGCTGTCTTTCTCCCTCTTTTTCTAATAAACACAGTATCAAATATTAGATTTTCCCCTTCTCACTTTTCCCCCTAATCCACATCTCTTATCACTAACTGTATGCCATCTCTGTCTCCCTTACTGCTTCGTGAGTCATGACACTCTTTCCTCAAACCATCCCTCCTCCATTCACTGTACAAAATAAAAATTGAATATCTTTACTAATTTGAAATGTATTCTGTGCTTATAACTTAAGATATATAGCAATGGCAAATTATTTTATTGGTACAATTAGTTACAAAGAAATACAGGAAAATGTCCTGTCCTATAGTTACAATGCAGTAACTCATTGCAATGAAACAATATGTCAATAATATAAGTCAATATTAATTTTCTATGCTTATTAGTTCGGCATTCAAATTCAATTTTATTATTTGTAACTGAATTAAGTGCAGCACATAGCAAAATATCCAGATTCTTATGAATATGTTCTCTTAAAAGGTGCTTGAAAAGTACTTCTAAATCATACACAATGTATTCACCCAATCCAAAATACTACATTTCATATGATTTATTCGATTAAGATATGGCTAAATTAGGATTGAAATAACCATAACATAATAATCATGCATGACCCCATAATAATATTGTGTTGTAAAGGTATAGATTTTCAGATTAACCAGTAAACGGATGAAAAAGTAGGGACACTTTGCATGCAAATGATATGCATTAACTGAATAAGCAATATTTAATAAAACCCAATCTCAATCCGATAGAAGGATAATTACTTTTTACTAGTTAAAGTATCACTTTATATGCACCAGCAGCTGCTATACTACTAGTCTCATCTTCATCTGATGATGTTAATCCATATGTCTACAGCTCCCCCAACATCTCCATGCATCTGTTTTACATTTCACCATCAATTCACACTAATTACCCTTCACTCTATCCTCCACTATTCCTCATTTCAGCCTTACACTGTTGTTCCCTCCTAAAAGTATTTATAATGGTCTGAGTGGACTGCAGTGTTTTGTCTCCAATATGTCAGCAGCACCAACTTGTCCAAGTTATTAGCAGGCCATTACAGCCTTCAACCAGCAGCCTCTGCCTCAAGCGCCTCCATCTGATCGATTTCCCCTTCTCTGCCACACTCACCATTTTATAGCCCTTGCCTTATTTTCATAGCTTTTTGTTATTTATTTTCCCTTTGCACATTAAAGATGAAACAGAAAGCCTGGGATGGGATTAAGACAATACATCAGCTGGTCCAATATCTTTTCTGAGAAACCATTAGCACATTTATCTAATAAACAAGCTGTACCCAAACACTGTACAATTTACACAACAGTCTACAAAATGAATCTCATACATGCTCGAGTAACACTTTAGTTTAAACCCCTATTTAATATTTATAAGCTCTAAATAAACAAGCGATAAATGGTTTCTAATACTGTAAAACAGGTATTTTTTGTGATATTTCAACCAATCCCGCAAGCTTGACACAACTTTGACGCTCGATTCTTACATGAATTATTTCCCCCTAATTATAAACCATTCATTGGGTTTTTATATAATGTTTATCAATCCTTATTGGGGATGGTTAGATATAATGCATTGTTCCATTGTACCTTTCCTGGCTCAATTGTCCGTTGTATTTCTTAATGATGAAGAAGTGTTACTGTCAACAGTCACTGTTACCTTGCAACATCATGGATTACACTCCCGCACATACTTATCCACACAAACTGACATGCCCTCTCACTTATAATAGCCAGCCATGTCTGTCCTGCTGTGTTCCTGATAGAATAAGCCATATCTATCAACTTTAATATCTCCCTCAACATAGCTGTGGAACTTTAATGTCTGCATAACAGATTAGCAGACGTACACAGGCGCTATCATTCTCTACTGTTTGGCTTGACTCAGAGCAGAAATATTTCAATCAGTAAAGATTCATACTTCATCAGCAGCTCGGCTGTTTATGATTTCATTTGAATAAAAGGACGTTTAATGTGTTATGAGGTGATTTTTCTTTAGTGCATGTGGGAAGATTTAACACTTTTTCTCTTTAAACATGTCAGAAGTCAGATTCAGCAACATGAATTTAGTGTTTCCACGTAGTGTTGTGCACCTGCATGGCTGCACAACATTTAATTGTTACAAAAACAAAACTGAGCAGGATTATTGCCATATAATTCCATACTTTGACAAATCCAGAAGTAGGTAATGAACACGTGATGAATCTGTTTCTCCTGGTTGAAAAACCTTACGAAAACATGTATGTTTACGATAGCCTTCATAATGATCTATTCAGGTATGGGTGGATGAGCTCTGGAGCAAGTGTGGAATATAAATCAAGCATAAAAGTAACTCTGCTTATGATTGAAGTATTCACTTTCAACTCACCTTTAAAGTCTTTAAAGATCAATAGAGGTTATACTTCTACTTCTTCAAACATTATGAAATTGTGATGAAATCATTATTTTCTCTATATTTGCCACAATCTGGATCAACCCATACTATCCCACACTTAGCAAGAGATTTTCTCTTTGAAGCCAGGATCTATGAAAGGCTCCGATGCAGCTGCCAAGCCAAAGCACCCGAGGTGAAGGTGAACTGAGGCCGGGAGAGGAGTGCAGAAGGGAGGGGAGAAAAGGCAGGTACAGGTGCATTACTGCTTCTCAGCCTGTGCCTTCTTCTGATGATGTTCACATATGTGCTGTGTGAACACATTTGTCTCCTGTTTACTGTTTTAATAGCTTTAGTTAATCAGATCTTCCAAATATATTTGAGTTGAATCACATACCTCAGGTTTCTCGATTGGACTACCCTTTTATATGATTTATTTTTGATATAATATTATCTGCATCCATTTAAGAACAAGTATGAATAGGACAAATGTATTCTTGTTTTTGTCACTTTGAATTGGAACTGTACATATACCAATTGGTAAAAAGATCTCTGCTTATATGGAGAGACTGTCCTCCCAAGTAAAATTACACAATCAGTTGCTTCAGAAAGTCTCCCAAAAAGAGAAATGTTTAAATTCAAATGACAAAGCTGATAGAAGCAACAGAGGGAAAGCAGAAGAAGGATGTCCATTTGTAGGTCAGGGTTAATAGTGAGGGAACAAAATGTTAGACTTTACAGACATCACAGTTTTCCATTTCTAACACTAGAATTGGTTTTCTTTGAACCATGCCGCTAACCGTGACCTTGACCTTTAATGACCAAATGAGACAAACCAAACCTTGCTTCCATTTGGATGAAAATGATTTATATTTCCATTCACCACCTAAATCCCCACATCCTTTTATTCACACAAAAGTTGTTGGTTGAAGCATGAGCAAAGCAGAGCAACTAACTGGGAGAAATGATACCCAGACAACATTGTTGGGTTCGATAAAAGGGGAACACATGTTTTACTTCATGTTGGATTTAAACATAGGACATGACCACTCTTGACAAAGAAAGGGATACAGATATGATGTGAAGAGCATATTAAGACTAAAACATACAGTATTAAAGATTGAATACATTAGAAATAAAAGAAGACATTAAAGCCCCACTGACTCTCTTTATAGTCTGAGTGTATGAAGAGTTGTTTTGGTACAGTTGACCTATCATATTTGTACTCCATATCTTTTGAAGTTGGAAGAGTTCCAGCGGCTCCGGATGAATCCTGTCTCTAGTTGTCTTCAAAGAGCTATGATGTCAAATCCTCGATGTCTTAAATCCATTTCTTCTCGCCCTCTCCTGCTCACACACTGAAGCCAGTATACACTTTGTTTTCAACCGCCAAAGGAGAGATGGGGAGGGCTTATAGTTTTCCTTTTCTCAGGGCCTGCTTTCTCCCTCCCTGTCCCAATTTCTCTGCGTCTCTATCTCTAACGGAGTCTTCCATATGGAGAATGGTATGGCATCATTATTCAGGGGCAGGCAGCCATCCAGACAGAGAAATCAACAATTAGGACCCAATAAAGTGGAAAAGAATATTTCTGTATGCTAATGAGTTTACCAGCAGCCCTAGTAGAAGCTGATTAGGCTGCTTTCCCACTCACACCAAATATTGCTATTATTATTTATTCCATTTATGTTAAAATCCATTCATTCAATCCGTCAGAGCATTTATCAGGCCACAATGTGTGGCAAGCGCCTTTGGTGGGCTTTGAAAAAAAGTGACGGACGAGGAAAGAAAGCTAATTTGATTCATGAGTAGATTTAATGGAATAAACGGTGAAGCGTGAGAGTATCTATAATGTACCCCCAGCAACTGTTCTCCATACATTTCCCCCAGCTGTCACAGGCAGTCGGCAGAGAGCAGAGACTTGAACATACTATAGTTTTTAATTTGAGAGAGGCAGTGAGGGCAGACGCTTAAGAAGGGCAGGTGGTTCAGAGAAACCATATCTCTGCCTTCCTCCAACGCACGTATCATGATCAAACAAAAGAATGTGAAGAGCAGGCTTACAATTAGCATCCACTCATCTGCACAGCCTCTCTCTACCCACTACCTGCTTTTTCTTGCTTTTCAAAAAGCAATTTAAAGCCAAATGTCAACAAATATTCTATAATAAGTATCTGAAGGTACTTTCAGTAGAGGGAAAGATGAAGGCTGTTTGTGAATAACTTGGATGTTTCCGTGTTTTCATTTTTTCTAAAGCCTGCAGAGCCGTGATTATGTTTGTTCGATGTTGTGTATTTGTGTAGTTGGTGCATCCCTACAGAATAAAATGACATTACAAACCATTTATAACAGCTCCATGGTGCCAACAGACACCCAAGAATAATCTCACATATTGTCATAATGATGTGATTTGCATTGCAAAGCAACTGTCAGAGATCTCTGCTGAATCTGCCATGGACCTCATCACCTCCACAGTAAGCTAAATCCACTGAGTTCCTGACTAAGAACTAACTTAGAACAAGTACTGAGAAATTCAAATGTGCCTCTTGCTATTTTAGGCCAAAACAGAGCATTTCATTGAACTTTTAGACCTTGTGATAAATACATTTTAGTAATATTTTCAACATTTAAATATGTATCTTTGGGGTATCAAGTGCATCTAACTTGCTGGAGAAGTGTGAGGTAAGCAAGAGAAATGGAGCTCTTGTTGTTATCTTTAATTATTCAAAACATATTGAACTGCATTTTTGCTAGGCTTAGCAGACCTGTGTTTTATAAAATGCTGCTTATTCATCTGAAAGCTCATTACACTATTAATTACGCAATACAGTGTGCTTTGCTTTGTGTCTGAAGGGATATTGCTTACAATTCATAAAAACACACCTTCAGTGAGATAGTCTGAGACAACGTGGAAGACAAAAGAGCCAATAAACCTGAAGAAACAGATCCAATCTGATACGGGAGGGAGAGGGAGCGACTACATTGGGAGCCTCTTGTTCTGCTGTTATGGCAGCACAGGGTATCTCATCTCTGGAAGTACGATGTGCCTTTGAATCCCACGCCAGTCAGGAAGACAATGGATCAGAGGTGGGGAGATTGGAAGAAAGAGGAGTGTGGCGGGGGTACCCTTCCTCAACCTGCCCCCGTGGATGCTCAGATGTTGTCTGCAGGAGAAAATGATGATCGGGAAAGATGGGGATGATAATAAGAGAAGGAGGGAGATGAGGACTAAAGAGAAAAAGTGAGAAAGGGACATCCATGGAGGGGGGCGGGCATGAGATGCAAGGCGCTGCTGTGTCTGCATTATTTAAAAGCTCTCATTAACCTGAGCCCGAAACACACCAAATCAATAGTCAACGAAGAGACATAAAGAATTTCTGGGGGCTCCCTGGGCAGACTTCAGGATCATGATGAGATATAATTGCAAAGGAGGGTTAAATTCATTCAGCAGAGATAACGCACAGCTGGGTGTAGGTCAGGGATCACCTGTCTTGCATTGATTTGGCCTGAAACCAGACGTGTTAAATAGAACATTGATCATTGTCTGTGAGTTTGTGTGATGAGGCACGTCCCCAGATCATTGATGGTCCAGAAGGAGCTTTGTTTGCATTAGGAAAGTCACCTTAAAGAAGAAGTCAGGGTGCTCTGGGGTGATGCATGTTTCGTTGAGTGGCCGATTCATATTATGAGTTTTAAACTAAGTATTTTACTCCGCCTCATTGGTTTTCATTTATGTTCATAAGATCATGACAAACGTGTCACATTTCATTAATTTCATTTTCAATAATTTCCTCAGCAGTGCCATGCAGTGAATATATAATCTGACAGCACACCGACTCATTTTGATTGAGTCATGCAAACAGCATCGCTAGTAGAGAGATGCCTAACTGTCTCTCTGCTGCATGACTGTTGGAGCATAATTGGTCAGGGCAATGTTTAAAGAAGAATCAAGATTTATCTTAAAAGTGAGAATAATGAATATTATTTTTTATGATCAGAATGTTTGTTTACAGGAACTTCCTCTGCATTGTCTCAATTATACATACACATATTTGACTATATTTCAGTTTGGCTCAGTGGCTGATGAAATTAGCTCTGCTTAAACCAAAAACAATGACAAAGAAGCATGAAAGACAACAAGCTGGTTTCTGAAAATAACTTAGATAACTATGAAATAAAGAAAGGGAAGGCAATAAAAAAAGATAAAAAAAAGAGAACAAAGGAGGAAGAGGATGGATTGGATGGCAGAAGGAGATGTTGAAGCCAGCAGCGCAAAGTGTCGGCTCAAATGGACCGTGAGGGGGCAACTTCTGGCTCCTGGAGGATTTTCTTCAGGTCATCAAGCATCACATCAGGGAGACACAGATGTAGCTATGGTCACAGCTATAGCCGGAGATTAGCCCAGATACACAGATGCATCCAAAACCCCTCTGTACTTTCCTCATGAATCATTCTAAACCTTCATCTGGTCCTCCCCCATTCTCGCTTTATATTTAATTTGCTCTGTTTGACCGGGTTTCCAGTGTAACCCACATTCCTCAACAAAGCTATGATGTATCTCTACCAGTACCGTGTCTGTACCGAATGAGTGCTCACATCATCATTAGCACAACATCTCTAATCATCATTGGAAAACCAATGATGAGTACAACTGAATATCTCTGACCTGATATATCTTCTGCTTAACTGTCTAATTGTATATGGCTGTTTCCATATCTGAAAAGCTAAATCAGGTTCATTCTGTGCTCTAAATAGAATGTAATCTCGTCATTGTCTTGTAACCAGCTTGGTACTGATGTTTCGTGTAGACATGCTAGTATCCAAACAACTAGAAACAATAGGCTGCCAAGGACAGCATAACTTAAATCCTCAAAACATATATTGGATGAGTTGATAATGAATTGATGATAATTAACCAGTGAGTAGCTCAGCACATCGCTGTGGAAGTACAAGCACTAAATAAAAGAAGAAAGGAGAAAACAAATGTGAGTCAGGATCAACTTCATCTGTTGCTAAAATATTCCTCAAATATTCCTCAGAAAAACCATTATAGACTCATTTAAAAATCTGAGGTTGGATTCCACCCAATAGCAAACCATGTAACCCTAACCAGTGTCAGGGGGGGCGTGCAGTTCTGGTTTTGTTGCACAGCAGACGAGCGGGCAACTTTGAATGTTCTTTTCACGAATCACAACCAGCCAAACCTACTGCCTCTAATATTTGTATAAAAACCCTATTTGGACAAGTTGAAGTAGGGTATATAGCAGAGACTCTCCCTTCATGTTTTGTGAATGTTTTGTGTTGTTGTATATGGAAACACTTTTAATGCTTTCAGAGTATTAAAAGATTTCCCAAAACAACCTGATTGTGTCCAATATGATGAGGTTAAAAGTGCATTTATTTAAGAAAGCATTTGTTCTGTCTTAACCGGCTTGACATACTCAAATAGTCTCTAAGGTGCGGGTAAAACCTAGCTTGGAATAACTGTCAGCTTAATGGCCTCTGCCTTTTGCTGATAAGGTGTCTACTGCCTTTAGAAGTAGGTGGATAAAGGTGCTAAGCTTTTGTGCAAAGGCACCGTGAAACATAGCCGGTGTCTTTTCTATTTCCCTCTTTGACGTGCATTGACATTCAGCTCAGGACTGTTTGAAAGTGCACCGTGCCTCCCAGCACATCTGTTTTCCTTCTCTAAACTTCAGCACACTGCATTAAGTTGGAACAGCACTCTTGTCCTTGAGTGGGACTTGCAGGTTGTCTGCCTATTTAGTTTAAGGTCCTTCACAGGGCGATTGAAAGAGGGGCAAATAGAGGAGAACACGCTGGCAAGTCGAATGGTGGGAGCCAGGGAGTCTGTCAAACGCCATCTCTGCTACGAAAATGGAAGTAGATGGACACAACTCTCAGTACAACCGCAGGAAGGGAAACAAAGGGAAGAGGAGAGCATGTGACGGGAATACCACAGCACGATGTCACTGCTGATGACAGTCAATTTGTGAGTGAGTCAAAAGGCTTCGAGAGGCTGATGGTCATAATAAGGCGGATACTTACCTGCTTTCCATGGACATACTGCACAACATCATGCATGTGCAACCCCATTAAGTACTCGAGCTAGCCACTTGTCATGAGTGTACAAGGAGTGGACCCAAAAGCATGAATGCAGACACAGGATTCAAGTATCAAAAAGAGTCTTTACTTGAAAAGAAGTTATATTACAAAAATATATATACAATAAAGAATCTACACTAATGCTTACCTAACAATAAACTAGAAAAATACTTTTGCATGATCTTACCTTACTATAACTAAATATGCGGACAATAACTGTTACAGTCATTGTCAGTCAGATACTAAGATGCAAATAGGATAACGCTGGAGAGTTTGGCAAAAGACACAAGACAATCTGGCAACAAACAAAGGGAGACAGGACACTAGGTAAGTGGACACAGGTGGAAACAATCAGGGGCGGGTCAGACACTGACGATGGCAGGAAAACAACCAAGACAGGAAGAAAAGGGACCAGAAACGAGGTGAATATATTCTATATATATATATATAGAAGTGGAACATAAATATCTAAACTAACAAAAAACATTCAACACAGTGATGCACAACACCACTCACACATTCATACATCTGTTGACGGTTCTCCACAGAAAATTGAGAGCAGTTGTGGTTTGCTGTAATGCCCTAAATACCAGGGTTTATGTTATTCTGACAGATTGCATATTTTACTTATCCAATTAATGTATGTTTCCTAACAGAAGTAATGGTTGCAGTAGCATTATGTTATACCTTTGTTAAAAAGGAGCATTTGTTTAATTTAACAAAAAGACAATACTTTGATTGTAGTGGGTAATATTCTCAAAAAGAGTGCATTGCTCTTTAATGCAGTTCCAGGCCTGACTCCTCACCCAATCACTCCTCTCATTAGGGCTGCTTAAAAAAGGCACCTGTTGGCCTTTGTTCTTTCCTTTGGCTGTATCTGTTATGGTCTCCTAAATCTCTGCTGTGTTATGCGGTTATGCTCACTTGCTGCTTCCCTACAGTTTGTCCTGTGGTGTTGTTGGTTCTTTATCTCCTTTTAACATCTCATTTAATATAAATAATATTATTTAAACACACCACCCCACCACATCCTGTTTTGCAATCAAGTAGTCTTATCCATAATGTAGGCAATGCACTGACATTTTACTTTAAGTCTGCCATTTAGCATTTAAAAAGGTAAACAAACAAATTAGTTAATGTTTCCCAAACACTATAGTGCAGCTTTAAGGACATTGTTAACAGAAAAATATATTTGCCGTAGGAAAAGGAGTGCAATCTTCTACTTAGTGATTTGTGCAAGACATGTGTTTTTTTTTCATTTGTGAATAATTCTGGACGTGTGTGTGGGTGTGAAATAGCCTTTGGTTATTACCATTCCCCTTCGGAACTGAAGTCCCTGGGAAAAGCTTGCTTTGATATTGCCTTCCTTGCTTCCTTTGAGTGCATCCTTTGATACATATGGGGTCAGCCCAGCTGCTGCTTTTCACCTGAAAGGTGGAGTTTCACCCAGAGTAAAATGCTCTCAGTATTTTAAAGTGTTGGAGAACCTGATGGTGGACGAGTCGGCTCCTTTAACACTACCACTCCTCAGTCTATATACTAAAGGTTTCTGTTTGACAATAGTAAGACACCGTGTTTAACTGATTGTACATATCTTGAAAGTAACTTACTTAAATACCAGTCAATATGACATCTGCTGTCAAATTGTTAAATGATCAAAATATAGCTACACTATATCCATTGACTGACTTGTTTATATATTCTGAAGCACAGCTGGCTCTGGCTATCCTTCCTACATGTCTAACGTTTTATCTTTTTAACTTTTTATGAGCTGAAAACATCTTGAAATCTGCCGGCAGGGCACTTCTGGCCAGTGTTTATCCTCGGATCATGACCAAAATGGACTGGTCCTTTGCCATCTCAGACCATGAGCTGAGATACATAGGGTACAAACTGGTAAACAGTGTTTTAAATGTACCATAGACTGTATATATATGGGGCAAATAAGTATTTAGTCAGCCACCAATTGTGCAAATTCTCCCACTTAAAAAGATGAGAGAGGCCTGTAATTTTCATCCTAGGTATACCTCAACTATGAGAGACAAAATGAGAAAAAAAATCCAGAAAATCACATTGTCTGATTTTTAAAGAATTTATTTGAAAATGATGGTGGAAAATAAATATTTGCTCAATAACAAAAGTTAATCTCAATACTTTCTTATATACCCTTTGTTGGCAATGACAGAGGTCAAACGTTTTCTGTAAGTCTTCACAAGGTTTTCACACACTGTTGCTGGTATTTTGGCCCATTCCTCCATGCAGATCTCCTCTAGAGCAGTGATGTTTTGGGGCTGTCGCTGGGCAACACAGTCTTTCAACTCCCTCCAAAGATTTTCTATTGAGTTGAGATCTGGAGACTGGCTAGGCCACTCCAGGACCTTGAAATGCTTCTTACGAAGCCACTCCGTCGTTGCCCGGGCGGTGTGTTTGGGATCATTGTCATGCTGAAAGACCCAGCCACGTTTCATCTTCAATGCCCTTGCTGATGGAAGGAGGTTGTCACTCAAAATCTCACAATACATGGCCCCATTCATTCTTTCCTTTACACGGATCAGTCGTCCTGGTCCCTTTGCAGAAAAACAGCCACAAAGCATGATGTTTCCACCCCCATGTTTCACAGTAGGTATGGTGTTCTTTGGATGTAACTCAGCATTCTTTCTCCTCCAAACACATCTAGTTGAGTTTTTACCAAAAAGTTCTATTTTGGTTTCATATGACATTCTCCCAATCCTCTTCTGGATCATCTAAATGCTCTCTAGCAAACTTCAGACAGGCCTGGACATGTACTGGCTTAAGCAGGGGGACACGTCTGGCACTGCAGGATTTGAGTCCCTGGCGGCGTAGTGTGTTACTGATGGTAGCCTTTGTTACTTTGGTCCCAGCTCTCTGCAGGTCAATGACTAGGTCCCCCCGTGTGGTTCTGGGATTTTTGCTCACCGTTCTTGTGATCATTTTGACCCCACTGGGTGAGATCTTGCGTGGAGCCCCAGATCGAGGGAGATTATCAGTGGTCTTGTATGTCTTCCATTTTCTAATAATTGCTCCCACAGTTGATTTCTTCACACCAAGCTGCTTACCTATTGCAGATTCAGTCTTTCCAGCCTGGTGCAGGTCTACAATTTTGTTTCTGGTGTCCTTTGACAGCTATTTGGTCTTGGCCATAGTGGAGTTTGGAGTGTGACTGTTTGAGGTTGTGGACAGGTGTCTTTTATACTGATAACGAGTTCAAACAGGTGCCATTAATACAGTTAACAAGTGGAGGACAGAGGAGGCTCTTAAAGAAGAAGTTACAAGTCTGTGAGAGCCAGAAATCTTGTTTGTTTGTAGGTGACCAAATACTTATTTTACCGAGGAATTGACCAATTAATTCATTACAAATCCTAAAATGTGATTTCCTGGATTCTTTCCCCCCATTCTGTCTCTCATAGTTAAAGTGTACCTAGGATGAAAATTACAGGCCTCTCTCATCTTTTTAAGTGGGAGAACTTGCACAATTGGTGGCTGACTAAATACTTTTTTGCCCCACTGTATATATGTATATAATATATATATAAAGAAATGTACACATTATTTACAGCTCAAGGACTAGACTTGTACACCTTTGGTTGGCTTTTATGTTGGTTTAGGCATCATGACATTTTATTTTTTTAAAACACAGTAAATATGTCTCTCAGTAATAGCACATAATATAACACATGGATATAATCTAAGTATGTATATATATTTACAGATGGATACACCAGTGGCGAGCCGTCAGGGCCCTCTGTGAGGGCCTAAGATATTCTAAAAAATAATATTTGAAAACATTAAAAAAAAAAAAAATTAAATATTATATTATTATATATATTATTTTTACCCTACTTTTTCATTAGTTTTATCAACATAACTCGATTTAATTGTATTTAAAATAACATATCCAAATAAATAAATCCTTCGAATCTGCCTGTTCAGTTTCTGTTGGAATGTGAAGGGTTAAATGCTGTCTCTGCGAGGTCCGTGAAGACGGGAGAGCTTGTTGGTCCCTCTCTACATTCACAGAGGGCAAGCTATAGTAACTCAACGAGAGAGTAATGTCAAATGACAGTACAATTGACCAATCATATCTTCCCTCTAAATGGGTGGGCTTTATTTTCGCGGACTTTATGACAAGTTCCGCCCGCTGTGAGGTATAGAGAGGCGAAGTCCCTCCCTTTCCGGGAGGCTCCATGGGACCCCGGAAGCGTAAAATTATACATTGAAGTCAATGGAGAGAGAAAGGTTATCTTTTGATCCCGTTTGAATTGGGCCACGAATGACACATATGATGTTTGTCAATTTAAAAGAATATTTTGCAAGTCAAAAAAATTAAAATGTGTCGTAAAACTGTGAAGTTACACCTTTTTTTGTGTGAAACCGCTGAGTGAACTACAGGTCTCTTGGTCTCGCACAATACGCGTCACCATCACAAAGATGGCCGTCACGTTAGCAAATGTCACCTGTTTCTTTCAGAATGAGAATAAAAGTATAAAACGAGGTGACTACAAGACTGGACACGTTGAGAGCTGTACATACACGAAAGGGGAGTTATTCGGTTCTGTAAGAGCAGCGGGACCGGCTTTACAAGGTGTTGGTGAGTAATATGAGTGCAATGTGTAACGTTAATGTCAGCTAGCTAACATTAGCTAACAAGGTACACTAACGTGTTTTGTTTCAGTAACTAGTGTTCTCCTTTAGAACTTCGTGGTCTGTGTGTGCTGTGGATAACATTAGTGTTCACAAGAACAAGGTACACTCCCGTGTTTTGTTTTAGTTGCTCTTCAGATTGAAGCGGCCAGTTTTATATCGACTATACTGTATGTGTGATTTCCTTTTACATCTCGTTGTGTCATTTGAGTTTATTTGCTGTGTGTAGATTCAAGGGTTTTGGTTATCTTGTCAATTTGTTTGGTTATCCAGGCACAGCTGTGCGTGACTCCCTCGGGTACACTGGTATGTGTTTTCCTAATGTAGAGAGCATTGATTAATTAATAAACTACACACTGAGTCTAGATCCTGACCAAATCCTTTTTTATTGTTGATCAAATGTTTTTCAAAAATGTATTCATACACATTTAGAAAAATACAATGTACAATCACAACCAGTACAACACACATTACAAAAAATACAGAAACAACAACAACAATCAGACAAGAGGACAAAACTATGGAAAAATAACCCCTCCCACCCCAGATCCGGACCATCCTTGTATTATTGCTCATTCAATCTATTATAGCATGCTAACAAACATGGTACTTTCTTTATTTGTACAGATCTGCATGGGAGACGATGGCGCGATGCAGAGCGCTGTCTGTGATTGTGCACGGGGGATGTACAAATGCAGCCACGCTGCAGCATTGGCAATATGTGCCATGTGGCAGATCAGCTCCAGTGGAGGAAGCCTGGCACTTCCAAAGTAGTCCAGCCGGTGTCTCAACTCTACCAACAGTGAGAGGAGACATACAACCCACTGGCCAGAGACATCGCCACTCAGGATGTAGACTTGTTCAGGTCTGCACTGAGGGGCGCACAGTGTGGCATGGCATGGCTTTTGTCACCTGAGCCAGAGCCGCGGCCTCAACATCAGGCCATTGTCACCGTGCCGGAGCTGGTGAAGGGGGTCGGGGGCTTGAGGCAATTCTTGCCTCAATGCGACTGAGCAGAGACCAGCAAGCTGCCATCCAGACAGCCACCGGAGGACAGCGGACAAAGTGGCAGTTACACAGGCGGGGCAGGTTGACAGCCAGCAAGTTTGGTTCTGTGCTGCGGTCGGGACTTTCATCCACTCCATGCACGTCCCTCATGAAGAGGGTGCTCGGGGGGTACAACTTGGACGGAGTCATGGCTGTCAACTGGGGGGTTTTAAACGAGGCCGAAGGCTTTTGTGCAGGCCTCTCAGGAGACAGTGTTCGAGTCTGGTCTCTTTGTGAGTGAGTCTGTGTTTTGGGAGCATCCCCCGATGGACTTGTGCAGCCATCTGCCCTGCTGGAGGTGAAGTGTCCACCATCATTATATAGGATATATATATATATATATATATATATATATTTGTATACATATCTGTAAATTGTATAATTTTATTTGATTTAAAAGTATTTTTGATCTCTGTCTATAAACACAAACTGAGTAAGATTGACAATAAAGTTGACTTTGAAAAATATATATATTCTTTATGAAAATAGTTGACTGTTGGAGAAATGAATCCAAATGAAACGTTGGACTGAACTACAACGCCTTTAAATCTCTACGGACTGTTCTTCAGTGGGATGGCAAGTTGCTATCTTTAAACATTTAGTAGTTTTTTCTCAGAACAGATTTGATTTTCTGAAGTTAATTTAACTTTGGCGACCATGTAAGGTCATTATTAAAAAGGTACAATCAATTTGTTTAGGGTTGAATAAAATAATGATAAACATTTCATTTGGATAATTTACTGACAGAATAAGAAACTCAATGATGCTCGACTCACCTGTTCCTTTTTATAAAGTGAAACAGTTGAAACGATAGATTTTAGTAAACTTAAAAACAACCTTCTCCAAAAGCTATCAAGGAATATACCGAATACTTGTTTTAGAACTTTATTACATATTTTTATATAAATAGTTTGAGTGATCCATAATTGACAGAAGCTTGTGTTTACACTGACCTGTTACTCATATATTAATGTCTTTGTAACTTCTTTAAACCACTACCTCACTCATTTCTTTCATTCATCACGGTTCAGTAAACTAAGTGATACATGAACCGGTTTAATCATTATAATAACGTAGGATTGCAACTCTTTGAAACTGTAGGTGGCTCTTAAAAGAGCCGTTGTGTTTGGGTGTGCTGGTCTCAGGTCAGTCTAAGCCCTCTCTCGCGGATGCAGCTGGATGTCCTTGGGCATGATGTTGACCCTCTTTGCTTGGTTCATCTTACTGGGGGGCAGCTACATGGATGTCGGTGCAGTCCACAGTCAGTGTGCAGTTGAAGGCAGAATGGATTTATTATTGACTCCGAATGAAGCACAACTTCATGTCATACAATACATTGACTTTATTTGTAATTGTGTGAAAACATATGAGCATTGATTAGCAAGCAGGACCCTCAGGAACAGAGCACGGTGATGGATGGAGCTGGGAAGAGAGAAGAATAAAGAAAACATATCAACTTCATTTTCGGATATTAAAAATTCAATTTCAAAACAAGTTGCCGCTCCTACAGTTTCCTCGTGTGTAAAGATGATTTCACTTGACCTATGCACAATATCACACTCAATACATGTGTGTCTCTGTGCGGTGCATTGTGCCTTTGATGTATATAAATAATATACCATAACCAAATACTATTACGTACAGTGGAAATCAGGTTGCCAGAGCAGGTCAGTCCAGTGTGCATGTTCCTCAGGGTCTCAGCAGTTACAGGTGAGGGAAAGGAAATAAAAGAGAAAAAGGTCAGTAACAACACTTTAAAGTAACAACACTTTGAATAATTATCTCTTTTAATAATGTTCTCTCAGTAATCACTCAACTACTGTCTTTCCAACAAACAGATTGACTCACTATCATCACAATGAAACACGTCCAGAAGAATGGACCACAGATGGAAATGAGCTATTAGCTATAATCTGGCATATTGCATCTCTTCTCTTTGCTGAGATTAATGTTTTTGTATGCATGGTCCTTCTATAAATAAATACATGTCATGCAAAGCTGCCTGCCTGCCTTCCTTCCTTCGACTCTCCCTGAACTGCCTGATCTTTTAATGTTCAATGTTAACCATTTGAGCAGATAGCATTAAGTAGAAAAGATCGCAGATGCTAATCTGCCGTTAGCCTACCTCCCGCCCCCTTAGCACCTGGCGATAGGCTCCTCTTCAAATGTTTCACAAAATACTTAACATCATGACTACTCTTACTGTTTAACATTTGGGTTCACTTCATGTTAAGGCTAATACAAATGACAAGGCTAAGTAATGTGATGCTAACTAACGTGCTCGCTACTAGCTATGTAGCTAGCTTGACTGTGTTCCATGCACAACATGTGTATTACCTGAGATCTCTGATCCAGCGACTCCTGGTCCTTTCATCAGACGGGAAGCGATAGAACGAGCTATGATCTATAAGTATGATCACTTATGTGATTACAACCTGGTACAAAGCACACAGGCATCTTGTAAAAGTGAACTTATTTTTAGCAATCTCTTATTTATTGGAGGGAATAATCAGTTATGAGATCTTCTTCTTCGCTTTAATTACGAGTCGCAACCACTTGGAGCATTATCGCCTGTGACATCACTTACGCGAGCCAGAATGGGATTTGGGATTTGTAGTCTTTGTAGTCGCGTATTTTTCATAGTCTTATATTTCAACAGTTTTACGACAAAATGTGACTTTTTTGACATGGAACTTATTGTTTAAGATTGACAAACATCATATGTGTAGTTCGTGGCACAATTCAAACGGGATCAAAAGATACGTTTTCTCTCTCCATTGAATTCAATGTTAATTTTTCGCTTCCGGGGTCCCATGGGCCGGAAGTAGATGGGCGTGACTTCGCCTCTCTATATGCAAGTGGTGCAGTGACACGTCCTAAAACCCGGAAGTAAGCCGCGCTCGGATTCCCTCGACAGAAAGCAATGGAATTTCTCCATAGGATTTTGGAAGATAGCTTGAAATAAGGTGTGTGGAAAACGAACCTGTTAGATAAATGCACGTTTTGTTCAGCCGGATAATATCCACATGTCTACCCTACTTTTATTCATTTTGAATCATAAATCTGATCGATAGATTTATGATTAGCATACATTTGTTCATGATGGCTCACTTCAGTGATAGTGATGACATCGTTTTCAAAATTATTAACAGAGTCATTTTCAAGATTGAGTTACAATGATAAACTGGAGTGGCAAAGGATCAGCTGCATGACCCGCAAGTGCTTCATCCAAAAGGACAGGAGGATGGACTTTGTGTTTCAGTGATTTGATCATCAAAGGTAGGCCTAAGTCATTTTCAATGTAGGCCGCCGTGCCGACTTAATTCATTTGTAATTGTTACTTGGCTGAGGGTGCCCTGTCATGATAGGTGTTTATATAAATGGTGTTGTTTTGTGTGGTAGAGGGTCGCTGTCATTGATGCGTTTTGCACCCTGGGCCGCTGTTTTGATATTCCGCTGAAGTATACACTGTGACGTAATAACTTTTTTTTCGAGGGAAGGGAGGTCAGAGGGCCTAGGTATAAAAGTCACGGCTCGCCACTGGGATACACTATATGTGTGAGTGTGTATATAAATATGAATGTAAATTACATTTATTGTGAATATATTTTTAAAGGCCCTGTGCAGGAGAGCAAATGTATGTGTATTTTTCTAATTTGGCGACATTGTGGAAATTTGACTAACAAATTACTTGAATGCCTGTGGCCTTGGAAGGTTATACAAATGGAAATCACTTACCCTGGAAGAAATACCCTGGGTGTAACTACAGGATTGAACCAGTAGGGAGCACACTTTTCATACCATCCCAGTGGATTCTACGGCGCTGTATTTTGGGTAATGGAAACATCAGTCATTTTCACAGAATAGTAAACTGTGCTGTATTGACATTAAGTGGACACTGAAGAGGAAGTGAGTGCAGCATATCACCACAATAAAAATCACTGTTTGCATTATTGACCCTACAGTCTAAGGACGAGAAAAGAAGCCTGTCTTAATAATACATTACGAAAAGTATTAATAACAGCGTATTTTGCATCACATAAGAGTTACCTGAGATCAGTATTGCATTAATTCTCAGAAAGGTGATAATTATAGCAATTCACTCCAAGTGAACTGGTGTTAAAAACACATGCCTACAAAAGCTTTCAGGGGGATGTTTTATGTATTTCAGTGGTTTTAATTATTCTGTAGGCACAGAAATGGTGACACTAGAAACATCAAGAGACCCATTAAATCATTGGATTATTTAAAAGTAACATTAATAAATGAGTGTGAAGACTCCCAGGTATTATGAAAATGTAATTCTCTCTCCGTTGCTATAGTCTGCCTGACTGCCTCTCATTTCCCAACCAGGCTATTCTCCCCAAGGCACGTGGATAATTACTCCATATTGTATCAATCTGGTAAAACACACAATTAACACATATGCAGCCTAACGGGCACAACATGTAATTTTATGTTTTAGAGTGAGCCTTCTCTTTAACCTTCCATGCCAATCTCTGAATTATTCCACTAATAACGATTATAACAAAAAACTATTATAATCATAAATTGTAGTGCAGAATGTAGGCTACTACTCTTGTTAACATGTGTAAATTGTTGAATTCTGTTAAATAATGTTGCCAATTAATTAAATAAATGCTTTTGGCATAGGCCTACTGCTATGTGCTTTACATAATAAATGGGGATCTCTCGCCTATAATAATAATAAGGAGATTTGGGACTGGCAAGATATTTGGAAATCTGATTACAACTTTGAAGGTGGGCCGTGCAGGGCAGGTAGGGTTTAAACGGGAGAGGGAGTTGCATTTGCAACAAACGGGCTTCCTCTAAATCTTTGGTCACGGGTCCTTCCCCATGAGGTCTGCATTGTGGCCCGGTCTACTATGAGTTTATTCTTGGAAAGAGCTTCAGCGAGCAGCTGAGAGAAGTGAGACACTTCAAACCTCTGGCGGTAGGCTGCAAGAAAACAACGTGATGTTGCAGCATCAGGCAGGACAGCACACCTCACGGCTTGGTGATCATCGGGAATCAATATGATGTCAAGTTGAGGGGCACAGACTCTAAACCCGGAACCATACTCTTATGCGTCGTGTTAATCCGATGTAAACTGATTTACTTCAACCTGTTGAAACTACGTTTCAGTGCAGCGCAGTTTGAATTGTAGGCTATGTGTAAAACAAGAGCAGTTGTGATGTATCCTCTTCCTTCGAGGGATTGTTTTTAGAGTTAATTAGTTTTTATTAAGTAGGCTAAAAATCAAAATTTGTTTAGCATTACTTACATTTCGAAACCCTTCTCATCTTGTTGCCCTGCGTCAGAAGAAACGTCGTGCTCCACGGATTAAAAGTGAGATTCCGGTGTTCATAATACTCATAGATGTCCTCTCAATTGGAAGGAGGCCTGCAGCTGGAGAATACTGCAACATTTGAAGAATTTAAATCCAAAGAAGAAGTTGACGTGACAAGCTCTGACGGATGCGCGGAGCGGCGCAGCTGCCGCGGGGATAGAGAGGAGACTAAAGGGGCGCTGTCTCCGGAGGGCCATCAGCAGAAACCACGCAAGATGACCCGGAGCCCCAAATGTGCCCGCTGTCGGAACCACGGCGTCGTTTCGTGTTTGAAAGGCCACAAACGCTTCTGCCGCTGGAGGGATTGTCGCTGTCCCTGCTGCCTGCTGGTGGTGGAGCGGCAGAGAGTCATGGCGGCACAGGTCGCTCTGAGGAGGCAGCAAGCCGCGGAGGTGAGGGGCGCCCAAGGGCAGGTGGGTGATGGAGACATGCTGGAGAACTAACAGATGGTTAAAGCTTAAATCGATGATCATCAAGAGGCAAATTATTAAAGATAATTGTTAAAATCAGAGTAGGGGGGGATTATTGATGAATTAATAATTAACTAAAGTAGCCTACGTTGAATGGCTTATGCATGATGGTAGAATACAGGTCAGAATATAGCTATTGTTATTAAATAACACAGTAATAACGAAGCATTTGTACTAGGGCTGTCAAACGATTACAATTTGTAATCAGATTAATCACAGCTTAAAAATTAATTAATCATGATTAATCACCATTCTAACTATGTCAAAAATATGCCATTTCTTTATAGGCCTATTGTCGGAATGGAAAGATAAATGAAAGAAGGCGGATATATCCATTTAACATACAGTATCTATGTTTATTATAACATTTTTCTGCGTGTCAAAATGAAAGACAACCCACACACCTATCAAACCGTGGAGTCTTAATTCATTACGCGTTGATTTCTATCAACAGGGGAGTACTTCAGGAAAGTCGACAGAGGGGGGGGGGGGCGGCGGCTCGTGGAGTACTTCGTGACCACAGAGTGTGAACGTTGTGATCAGCTGTTTTAGCGCAGTTCTCCAGTGAGGGGGGAGTCTCCCTCCGTAGCCGGTTGGCGTAGTTTTGGCACAATTCCGTTGTACAGACCGACGTTAACAGCAGCCCTGTCTGTGCACACGGAGACCGACTCTGTCGTCCGGTGATCGAACCGCCTTCTGGAAAAGCTTCACAAGTACGTCGGTACGTAAATGCGCTTTGTGACACAAGTGACGGTACGCATTTCAGATTACGCACATAACCTGCGTACCAGTTAGTTATGTGCACCCCTGTACTACAGCAAAAGTATTCTCCGTCTGGACTTCCTGCAACAACACGACGTCGTTATCTTGATTCTGATTGGCCAGAAGACATTATCAAAGATGTTCTATTGAGAAGTCGATCACTACGTGACAAAAGTTTTCAAAACCGTGGCTACTGAAATCAATCTTACTAACTGCTGTCTGTGCAATTTACTCCGCGCGAGTTGGCAGACTTTATTTTGCTTACTTTAACATAATTTTTCATGGTGGGGCTAAGCCATTTCTTGGTATGGGTGTAGCCTACCCCAGCCATACCCTGGTGCTGCCACTGGTGGTACGTATGGGGCGGGCCATTCTGCAAATGCGCTAAATGCGTTAAATATTTTAACACAATTAATTCCAAAAAGTAATTACCGCCGTTAACGCGATAATTTTGACAGCACTAATTTGTACACGTTTTGAAAAATGGTTAAAATAAATATGCAAGATTGATTTTACACAATTATTACTATTATATATATTTCCAAAAACAATGTGTGACAGAAGTCAATACACACAAACAATTGTCAATAAGAGCTAGCACGTGTTGTTGTTTTTTTAGCTTTTATATTAAACAAAACAATGTTTTTGTCCAAAATTGATCAGATTGTTTACATTTAACACACACACACACACACACACACACACACACACACACACACACACAAACACAAGGCACAAAGGAGCCATCAAAATGAACAAATAAAAAAAAAACATTAATAAGTAAATCTTTAAACATCCCCCAAAGAAAGGATTGTCTTGAGTGTATATATTTTTTAATAATTTCCTTGCAGTTATAAGGTTTACTGCAACAGCAATTTGCATTCTGTCTGCATTTACACAAGGCAAAATGTGACATTTTAATAATAATGTATAACTATACAATATTATAATAATATACAAAGATGGATAGTTTAAATCAAAAGGGCCAATTCATGCTTCTCTTAAAAAAAAGACTTGACATATATGCCTAATAATTATATTCCTTTAATATCAACAGGGTGAATCTCACTTATTATTAAATATTACACTTTCAAAAAGCTATACACATCGCTTACATAAAGTATGAATTATCTTTACTAACCTTTGGAGCACAGCCTCAGTGTAATATCATGATCCAATGTCTAATTCCTCTTCCCATGTTTCTCGCAGGGTAAGAGGGGGGTCAGGTGTGCAGGTCCGTTGAGGAAGACTGCGTATCAGCGCTACACGAGAGCAGCCGAACCGAGCATACTGGCTAAGAGCATCCTGCTGGGTATATTTTAATTAACATCTCCTCTCCTTTTTACTGTGATAAAATATATATATATATAAAATATATCTTGAATTCATGCAAGATCCTAAATTGATTAACAATATTTCAGTGAAGGAAATTATTCAGTGCTTGCTGACCATGCCTTAACTCTTGTCCAGGGTACGTTGTGATTGGTACAACAACATTTACATCGTCATCCTAATGTCAACTGCAATGTTAGGCCTACTCATTGGTATAAGTACCAGTTCATTTCAATGTTTAATTTGGTCTGAAAATAATATTTGTAAAAATGAAAGGCAAGACTGAGTACACAACTCTTTATTTATTGTAAGACATGTTGCAATATAACATAATTGTGTAATATTAAAAATGACAATATTATACTTTTATTGCATATTTTTCTCAAATGCAACACTAAAAGTAGCCTTTGTTAGAGGTATGGCACAATTACAGAGAAAAACTATATAAATCAGATAAATATGTGTGAGGATGTGTAGACCATGGTTAGGACACTGATTATCTGGCTGGGGATACCTTAACATTAACTGTAACCCGTCCACATACAGCCCCAATCTTTGTCCTATAGCTTATGCCTGATATAACCTCATCCAGAAACCAGGTTGGGAAAAGCTGTGTCCCCACAATATCCCTAAACAAACAGATGTGTTCACACAAGTAGACACACATACCTTGACACAAGCGTATATGTGTAACTGCAGCTGCATTTTAAAGCCCTGCTATGGCCCACACTGCCACTGCTTCTTCTTGGATGTCATTACCCAGAATTACACACTTCATTGATGTAAGCTAGACAGATTACTGTGGCTTCACTAGTTCACAACAACAGGCCCATTACTGTAATACATAGTGTGCATTATTACCTGCTGGCATGCAGTCAAATCCTGCAACAGGCTTTGTCTTCTTTATAGCCCTCACAGCCTGTCATTAAAACAATAATGACAACGCTGACTAATTTAAATTATAAAGGACAAAGTACTCAAGCGAAAACATAATAATTCATTTGTTGGAGCAACTATTAATTCAAATATGAAATATGACAACAACAAAAAATGACAACAGCATGAGGCTTTGCTTTCTGTGCAGGGTTCAAACCGGCAGTGCCAGTGGAGGACTACACCTCCTGCTGGTCGAAGCAGACACCGGGGGGCCAAACCCTCCCTACGTGTCCCCCGATGAGCGCCCGGATGAGGAAGAGGAGAGCCTTCGCAGACAAGGAGCTGGAGAATGTGATGCTGGAGCGGGAGCTGAGGCAGAGAGAGCTGCAGAGCGAACTTTCCCTCTCCTCCTCCGCTGCTCTCACCCCCATGCTTCGCCCACCGCCCCTGCTTGCCTCCCCCAGTCTCCACTGTTGTCTTCTCAACAAAGACCCCACCTCTGCAGGGTCGTCCAATTACGTGCCTGTGTACAAATACAAGCCTCTGTATGAGTGTGACTTCCAGTTCTATCAGTTCCTTCACCTAAAAAGCATGTCTGCTGCAGAAGACTATAACAACTTCTTATACTCAGAGAAAACCAGGGAGGATGAGGAGGTGCAGAACAGCTGTAGAGGTTGTGAGAAGAAAGACAGTCTAGAGCTGACGCCTCTAACATCTCGAAGACTCAAACATCATGGCAGCACTGTGTCAGGTCTAGATCCTGTCAAATCCTCCTCAAAACCAATAGAAATAATGGACTCAAATGGCTGTTCACACCTCACATGCTCCATTTTGGGATCTGATCATGGTGTCGTGGTCAGGCCAGACGTCAGTGCACCCAGCAGGACTTTTGATCCCAGACCTCTGACAGCTAAGGGGTGGTGTGCAGATCCCCCAGCAGACCAGGCAGCTCCTCATGGCGACCCTGTCAAGAGCTCTAATGGCAGCTCAGTCAGGACCCCCGCTGTGAGGCCATTACCTTTCTCAGTGGAGGCTCTGCTGAGGGCCTGACGGGCAAACAGAAAGCAGGGCAATGCACTCTGGTAATGTGCAGACTAAGGCTGCGGCCCCACGAGGACGAAAACGGCTAAACGCATAGGATTAACGCAAACGCAATCGCAAACGGCTTCCGTCCACATGCAATAATTATCCGGATAGTGTCTGCCCACACGAGACCGCTCCGTTTAGCTCCAACCGCTGGAGAAGCTGCAGTACATATGCAGGAGCCTCTACGTGGCGCTGTAACTTCCTCTACAAAAGCAGCGAAGAAGCATGGTTGTCATGGTTGCCCTTCTGTTTATTCTCCGCGGTGGGGGCCGAGGGAACCGGGCAGAGTTTTTCGCCAGTCAGCGTGTATTAAAGTTGAAATCTTCCGGACAAAATTATAAAAGTGCCGGTCAAAGGTCTTCTTTGTTATTTATTGAGCTTTAAAAAAATTAATAACGACTCTATATAATATAATGATAAAATACACGGAGCCTCTCTTTTTCCTCCCTCTCTTCAGACAGCGTCAGTGTCTGTCTCATGCAGCAGCTCATCCAGTAATCAGTGACCCGGCCGACTGTAAACATAAACATATTTATAACTAGTTTAGTTTGAGAGGTAATTAAAATAGCTAAGGGTGATGATCTGACTTGAAGTGTGTGTTTTGCTGCAGCGGGAGGAGCTTCAGGTGAGCAGAGCTGCGTGTCTCCGTCCTGTCAGATTAGACTTCACTCGCGAGAGAAAGATAAATAATCCGAATTCAGGGTGCAGTTTACTTTGACGCGGGGGTGAGCAGCAGAGGTGGGGAGAGGCGGGGCTATTGCCTCATCATTATTGCTGTAGATGTTGCACAAACAACTGTAGCATGGTCAATAGCGTCCGGAGCACTATAGCAACTCTGCGATCCGCCATTGTTGTTGTTGTTGGTGGCGAAACACTTCAGCACTGGCGCGGGGTAAGCGGAGGTGAGCAGAAGAGGTGGGGAGAGGCGGGGCTATTGCGCAATCACTATCAGTGATCTGAAAATGTCCGTATAGGGCGCACACACGGAGCTGTTTGACCCCCCAGAGAGTGGCGTATGCATTTCTATCCACCTTGGGACCCGTTGTCGTTTCCTCAGTCATTTAGTGCTGTATTCGGTCGTCCTCGTGTGGCCGAACGGTCTATATGACACTAAACAGTAACGCAAACGGCCGAATTCGTCCTCGTGGGGCCGCAGCCTAAGAATTGATGTTGAGTGAAATATAATAATTGCCTGTTGTATAAAATGTTTTGATAAAGGGTGGTTGTGAAGTATATATTAACACATGCAAGAATATAAATCACAGCCTTTGTATAACTTTTTTAAATTTGTCATAAAGAACTATTTAGCTACATTTGAAATATCATTAAAATATATACAAATTATACTTGTCGTATATATGTCATTGATTAATATATTTCTATGCCTGTTGATTATTTGAAAATTAACCCTTTTTTATTCTCCTCTCATCAGCGTTAAAACACACTGAACCATTCTGCCTTGCAGCTTTCACATCAATCATATTATATTATCTTTTCCTGCAAGAAGAAAGAACAGCCATGAAACAAAGTCTATACAAAAGTCAAGTAGTGTTTGAACTTCTGCTCTTTTTTTACTTTGTGCATTGATTTTTTTAAATCAAAGTGTAGATCTGGCTGGCTGATCTTTGCAATACTCTGGGGCATTAGGGTGTAAAAACAAACCAGATGCTGCTTAAAAATCTCTCTTTTTCTCACAAAAAAACTATCACTGGAAGAAGGATCATAAGGTAAAGACATTTGAAAGTAAAGATATTCACACAATAAAACTGTAATTGCTCAGAAATAGCTGAAACAATATAAAGCTCTGATTTATCTGCATTTATTGTTTCTAGCTATTTTTTTTTATTTTCCAACATACATATGTATTCATTATTTATTGTTAAGCTCTATTGTTGACATTTTGTCAGAGTGTAGTCTATCACTATGATTGTACAACCTCAAATGTACTCATCATGACACACTGTTTAATATTTCATAGAGTTTCGTTTCATCACCCCAACACAATGAGGGAAGATGGGAAAGATTCACCAAAGGGGGAATGGGTGGGTGCCAGCGTTGCCTAGGCAACATTGTTCTTATACTGATGCTGGCTGAGTTTGTTTGAACACGCATTTGATCTTTATCCACTTTCCACTTTTTCTCTCCTCCTGCTTTTTTTGTTCTGTGTAGTTATCTTGCTCAGATGGGGGTCAGATACTTTTGACAACGCTGGACCTTGTGGCGTCAACACAGAGGTGATAGCGCGCCGCTCTGTGTGTATCTACCAGCATATCAGAATGCCTTTCTCCCCGTCTTTCCACAGACAGACAGAGAGGGGAGATCGGAACAAAAGGAAGATGAGGTTGTGAGCCTGAACGCACTGACATTGTGCCATTGTTTTTTTGTATGTACACCATCTTCAGTGATTTTACCACATTGAAAAAAAAAAGAGAGCAAATTACCATTTTCCCTATGATGATAAAAAAACATGAGCATCAGTCACAAAGGGGGGATAATGACTTCTGTGAAGAATAACACAGAGGATGTAAATCAATTTACCCCCCAGCAAAACTGGTGGAGAAGCTCATTTATCCAGTTCCCCATGCTTCATTCTGGAGTGTCCTTAGACGTGATGTGTGGCGGCTTAATAGATAGCGACCCGCTCTAAAAATGTAATGCCCGTCCCCTGTCCTTGTTAAGACTCTGCTAGCGACAGGCAGATTAGCTTTATTGTTCTGTGCTCTTTGGTTTGATTCAATCTACAATCACCAGTTTATTATTTATTAACATTTTACCTTTGTGGGCTAAGGGAGAGTAGGGGAGAAAGAGGTCATGTGGGGGGTTATTGGATCAAGGCCAGTTTGCCGACTAGGCATTTTCAACAGGTTGAAACATGTTTTTGAATTAGTAACAGCCCAAACCCTTCTCCTCCCCCACCCCTCAGCTTTTTGTCGCCCACCTCTGGCGCTCATGCTCTTGATTCTCTCGTTGTGCCTCATTTCCATTTCAGCAGGATTGATTTCACCGTGTTCAGGGTAGAACAACTTTGCTTTGGCGTTCCCTTGTAGCTCTGATCTTCATATTTTCATCGGACTCATATTAGCAGGGATTTAAAAGATGGGGGGAAATAAAGAGAAGAGTTCGCGGGTGGGGGAGATATTAACAAAGAACTAGCCAACAGGATACATGAGTACCAGCTTCTTTAAAACTATTTTCCTTGACCTCCATCCTGTTCTATCCTCTCCCTTCTCTATTGGATAACCAAGCATTGGCATCTTTAGCTGGCTGCCACTTGCCTGTTCCTGGCCTAGTGTGTAGCCATTACAGTCCTGCTGCATACAACACAAGTATCAAAATTATCTCTGTTTTCCCATTCACTTCATGTCCTTTACCGCCTTGCAGTGTTTAAACAAGCTGTGTCCAAACTCAGACGTGCATTCTCCCTGAACTAAGTTTTACAGAGGACTCCTGCCTCCCTTAGATTGAATGCTAAAGCAGTCAGACCTCTCTAGTTGTTTGGTATGATCTACGTATCAGTCTCCCCTTGGACAGCTCATCAGCAACATTTAGTATCAGGGTTCAGTGGAAAGCCTTTGATCACCCTGCCAGCTGTCCTCATTACAGAATACTAGTGTAATAAGAACATATGTCTAGTGTGGCAAGGTCGTTTCCTTCTGAGAGAGCAGCTTTGTGAATTACAAAGTGTTTTTATGGGATATTTGGTATCAAAGAACTCCCTTGTTCGATGAGTACCCTTTTTATGAGAGACTGAATTTAAAGAGAAATACCTGCTCACATTATTTTTCAAATCATTGTCTGCTTCTGAAGCTCTAAAGTGTATCATTTACATTGGAATGTTACAAAGTCTTCATTCCAAGACTGTTTTGGTATTATACTGGTATAACTAATTTGGTCACTAATAGCAGGGCGTTTTGACAGTGCTGACTATTGAGGGGCCTCAAACTCAGGAAGCCAGCGTAACTTATTATTTTTAGCACTATTTACACCAATCAATTGTATTCGCAGTCAGTGGTCGATAAAACCTGCTTTTGAATTAACTTGCAGGTGTTTTGCTGAATTGAATTCATTTAGCAGCCTTTTTAAATCACTTTTAGGGTTACTCCAACCATAAACCAATTACATTATATAATATATACTAAAGAAGATTTGTTTTAAAATCCATCAACATAATTATACAATTGCTACAATATTAAAACGTTTTTGGCTGAACTAATTGGCAGTGATGATACATTATTCAGGTAAAGTACTGGAGGAAATTACCCACTTACACAAATTACTTACAATTTTGTATACAACACATAACACATATATGTGTTGCTTGCTCAAAACAGTAATATAAATTGTTCAGTGTTAGCTGTGTCAGTGCTCTAATAAACTTTCTTCCTGGGCAGTATTCATTCACAGTCAAGACAACGCTAAATTCCCTTTCCCCCGAGGACAAATACCTGAATTTCCTGGTTTCATTTGTTAGGATGTTTATTTGCAAAGCTGCTATCTTTGGTGTGCTGATGTACGTTATCATTAGACTCCAGGCAGTATTCTGTCTATTTATTCCAACAAAGTCTCTGCAACACTGAGTATGAGGGCAGAGCGTTTGATCTGTCTGCCAACTTGCCACACACTTTGGATTCTCCCCGGTCCCACCCTGTGCTCTCTGGTGTTTGGTAGCTACTGGTGTAACGTTACTCTACAGCTGTATGTGTCTGAGACGGGGATACTGCAATCTAGCTTTGATTTGTGGATACATGCCAGTAATGAAATCATCTCATTAAATGGCATCACCTCAGTTAGCACACAATCATTATGGTGCCATACAATGACCACGCAAAAAAAGATTCAGTATCTAGAAGTCAACATTGTCTGTGAGGCACAACTAGCGCACATTCCAACAAAAAAAGGGGCCTTTACCTTCAACTATAATTGAAAATGAGCCTGGAGCCTTTCAGGATTTAAAATACCTACCATTAATAAAACTTTTATCCACCCAATGATGAAATGCATTTCGACACTTGACAACAGAACCAAGAATAATTAATCAGTTTTTGACAGTGTTATAAAAATGTGTTTTTGGCTATACCTTTTGAACTTATTATACATTTTTAAAGTCTGAAATCAAGTACAAAGATTTTTGATATGAATGATTGATGGATGGACAAACAACACGCAATCCACATATCTCGAGTAGTCAACCGAAGTAAATCTGGTCAGGAATGAAGAAAAAACAAGAGCAACTTGGTCAAAAACATGATGAGAAGAGGGTGGCATTTCTTATCATATTTTATATGTACAAAAAAAGTAGGCAAAGCAGATTTTGTAAGAAAGTTGAGATTAAAAAGTTCACCAGCCTATTAAAAAATATAAGGCTTGATGCCCCCCCCATACCTTATTCTGGTGCAGTGTTTAAGGCTACTCATACACTTACACCTGTTTGTTATGTACCAAGAGAATAACAGTAGTGAGTAGTAGTGAATCTGTCCCAGTTGTTCCATGAATGCACAGCAACAGTCATCCAAGCAAGTAGAAACAACAAGGTTTTAATAGAGAACAAGTGTCTGGTCTGCCCTCTGAGAGAGACATTCGTAATTGACTGTAGTTTGGTTCCCGTCTGCCCACCGCCACCCTTCATTTAACAGAAGAACAAATACACCAGCCCTCGCTTTAAAAGACAGCCCTGTGTGTAACGGAGCCTGCCTCGGTTGAGCTAGAAATTTCACAGCTTTAAAAACATCTTTGAAACAGGCAGGGTAGAGTTCTCTCCCGCACCACCCCACTTAGCCCCATCCTGTACCATTTGGGTTTTTCCATACACTGGTGTGTGCATGGTGTTTGTATGCCTGCATGTGTGCGGATCTGCCTTGTCGCTATTCCAGCAGCCTTGGGGACGACAGACGGTGCCCGCGGCTGCAGCTGTGTGGTGATCCAGTTACCGTCACATGGCGCTGCTTGGCCGCAGAAGAACTACCTCTGCAATATTAGAAACCATAGCAGACCACAAGGCCGCACTTTCTCTCACCTTTCTGGCTAGATGTCGCTCCCTCCAAAAACATTATATCATTGAAGAGAGACTCACAGAAAACCTTCAAATCCTTTGTAACCATAGCATTAGCATGACTGTTAAAATATGTATTTCCATGTGTTTAGGAGTGCTGGTGTTGATCTTGCCACTAGTTGTACTTTTGTTTAACATGCTTCACCAATATGTCTGTCGTCACCCATCCCCTACCCCTTACAGAGAATAAGGCACTTTTGCAGATGTGAAAGCAAACAGGAAGAGAAGAATAGTGCAGACATTTCTTTCTTCAGATATGATTATTTAGCATTTGAATACATTGCAATACAGGTTATATGTCAGCACTTTCTCTGGAGATGTCAAAAATGTTCTAGCTGTGATCAGCGGCGCACAGTTTTATCATAACCTTTACAGCTTTGTTCCCCTGACTCAGAGCTTTCAACTTTATAACCTAAAACGAGCACATGCCTGGCAGGTTCAGGAACTTTATAGACCAAGGGTGGCAGCAATAATATCAATGCAAAAACAGTTCTGACTGCCCAGCCATTAAAGCAGTATTTATGCAGCTTGGTTTCAAATGTATTCTATAGAAAATTCTGCAAACCAAAACTCAAACAATTCCCTGGACCACATTCTGGTAATCCGATCGTCCCTGATGTTATTCATGTCCTGATGCGTACACCCGGCATATGCTAACATATTGGCACCTTCTTACCAGTGATTGATTATCTCTGAGGCTTATAAAGGAGAGGATAGTGGAGTTTAATGACATATAAAACTGTGTTTTGATGTCCGGTTCACAGACCTTTAAGAATAACAGCTGGCACAGGTAGAGAGCTTGGAAGGAGTCGCAAGTGTTCAAGGGAAGAGTGTGGGCAGGTTGAGATGGCGTGATATCAGGAACCCTGCAGTTCGCTATAACCCATAACTGTGAAACAACTTGCCAAGATCAGCAACATGTTTTAAAACCTTTTATTTCCCCTTTTAGTCGAGAGAGATTATGCTCACAGAAAACCCCTCAAATGTAACACTGCCAAAACTAAGAGATTAAAAACAGAGAAGGTTGAACATTGTGGCATATCATTGTGTCTAATAGCTTTTACAATATAAACAGTGTCAGTTCAAATATGTTATTATACATCTCAGTTTCCAACAGAGCATGTGTTATGCCATGTATGGAGAACAATGCGTCTATATCAGGTTGGTGTTGTGACTGGTGATGGAATAGATGGTGGAAGAGGCAAAGTCTGTCACTGTGTCTGTCTTCCTGTTCAACTCCCTCATTACTTATGCAGAGTTTTCTGTTTTGAAATGAAACACTTCCCCAAATGCGGACATGTGTCCTGCTTTTAACAGACGACCTTGACGGGGACTAATCCCGTTGCTTCCTCTGAGCCAAGTATAACTCATCATACAAATTATCAGAGAGATCTCTCCAGGGAAAACATATATATTAAGCATGCTTTGCAACATATGAGTAGAAAGTTGAGTTGATGCTTGAATAAGGCCTGAAGCCTGGATTTTCTGACACTTTTTTCCTCAAGTCCTTTGGTGCTAAATTGGAATTGCAAACCTAGCTACGATCACTGTAATGTTGAAAATGTACACAGCTCCTGCTGCAGATGACATAATGTATTCAATTTACATAACATTATTACACTTGATGTCTTGAACTGGGATATGAACTGTGTAAGTGCTAGAGGTATGCCGACTGTGAACACTGAACATATGGTGACTGGGCTCACACATAGAGGAGCAGGTAGAGATTGTTTCTCATACTCTTCACTGCACCCGACCAGGGTTTAAGGCTTTCCAATTTGAATCCCCCTGTGCTCGGGTAGGCTGCCCACTTTCAACCTTCATGATATGAATCATGAATATAGGTTTAATGATGCTTCGTGAAAACTTAAAAAAGGTTCAGTATAAGCAGGAGCAGTTCAAAGAAGAAAGCAGGCGACTGGACTCAAATTGGACGAAACTTGAAAAATCCCACAATTGTAAGCTGAATTGAAAACTAAAGGAAGGATTGAGATGTTCTACATTAACATAATGCAGGATACAAAAATGTTTCAGTGCTAAAAAAAATAACTTTTGGGTTTGCCATGACCACAGGAACATTAGGAATGCCACACTTCCTGGATTTAGTTGACAGCCATATGTGTCCACAAAACATACACTTAGCAAACCAAATAAGGTGTGTTTAGCAGACAGGGTTGTGCAACTCTTCTCCAGGTGAATGAATAAGTGCTGTCATCATCACATTCACCATTATGTGTCGCACACGTCAGTGAATGGATTTTGAATTTAATTTGAGAATAAAGAATATTTAAGTATTCATCTCAAGGAAACAAATTAAGCATGTCTAACCTTTTCTGACACCAGCAGAGGCATTAAACACTGGTGGACACACACACACACACACACACACACACACACACACACACACACACACACACACACACACACACACACACACACACACACACACACACACACACACACACACACACACACTCACTCTTTGAAAGTCTCCAGTATGTTGCACATTGTTCTTGAAACTCAATCGTTGTTAGTTTCAGCAGATTTTGAATCTTGATGAATCCTTTTAGATAAGCTTTTAAGTTTGAGGGTTTTTGATGAAAATGACTGAATTTCATTTGGGTAATGCAAACTTTTTTTTTGTATCTACCGAGTAACAGTTTGAAGCCAGTTGACAGCTTGCTTTGTTTGTGTCCTCAGAGAACACATCTCACTGTGAATCTGGAGACATTCATCACATCCCCTTTGGATGTGCATGTTTGTGCTTGCAGAAATGGTGAATGCAAGCCTTGGATATCTATCAGGATTGTTGCCACTTCATGTAAAGAGGACATATGCATATAAACAACCAGACACATTTGTGTTGAAGGTACTATCTCTATCTATTTTCAAGTTATTTTCTGGGTAGCTATAAAACTGAAATCGAAAAAATTCAATGCAATTTGGCCAAAAATAAAATGTAATTACGAACTGCTGCTTGACTACACAAACTCAAATAATGAGGTTTCAGGTCTTCTTGAGTGTGTTAAATCAAACCACGCAATTTGATTGGTTCAAGTATACTGTAGTATTTGGTTAAAAACAACTGTAGTGGAGTATCACAATTTGCCCTCACAAAACATGAGCGAAACCTCTGTTTGCATTGGAATTAAAACTGAACATAAATCAAACATAATAACCCAAAAATGCCAAAACAGTGTGACATGATATGTATTCTATTCAAATGTATTATTTACAATGTGTCGTGTTGTTTTGAGGATGCATTGATTTCAGTCATCAGTAATGTGTCCAGGGTATATTTCTCCTAAAGGAACAACATAATAAATGTACTGAACCCCAAAAGCCAGGCACAGTGAATTAAAAAAGAGAAAATCTATTTATTAGCATGGCTCAATGGCACATTTCAGCAGAAATGCCTTCATCAGGGAGCTGTTGCCTCCATTCTCTGAGGGTGTTTTTCATTTTCCATGTCCTAATTTGTCCCACATGGATTATCATCCATTCCCTCCTGGCTGATGCAACGCTCTCCAAAATGACAGATGTCGAGAGCTCATTCCCATATGTACGTCACTTTCTCTCTCACTCACACATATATGTACTGGGCTGTACAAACACCCAGTCACACATCCCTACAATGCTTGGATGCAACTTAAATGTTCACAATGGATACACACACTAAGATATATCATTATTTAAACTTATTTAAACTTTAGGCTTTAGTTCTTCTCTTTTCTCAAACACACACACACACACACACACACACACACACACACACACACACACACACACACACACACACACACACACACACACACACACACAACACACATTTGCTCTGAGTATGTGGGCTTGTAGTGTGATTGGTTATACAGGGTCTATTTGGACTAAATGCAGTATGTATTGACAGAACATGACCCTACTGTATAACAATGGAGCATAATCATTAATTACAGTTATTACACCTTTCAGCCCAACACATCTGCACACACAAAAATGTGCACACTGTATAACTGTAGTGTCACACCATACTGCAACTAAATAATATGCAGCCGTTAACACAACATGATGATGTGTGTGTGTGTGTGTGTGTGTGTGTGTGTGTGTGTGTGTGTGTGTGTGTGTGTGTGTGTGTGTGTGTGTGTGTGTGTGTGTGTGTGTGTGTGTGTGTGTGTGTGTGTGTGTGTGTGTGTGTGTGTGTGTGTGTGTGTGTGTGTGTGTGTGTGTGTGTGTGTGTGTGTGTGTGTGTGTGTGTGTGTGTGTGTGTGTGTGTGTGTGTGTGTGTGTTTGAGAAAATAGAATAACTAAAGCCTGTTTAAGTAAGTTTAAATAATGATATATCTTAGTGTGTGTATCCATTGTGCAAATTTAAGTTTTCTCCAAGCATTGTAGGGACAACAATATCTGTGCTTGTGAATATTGTGTGCCTGTGGCTCATTAACTTTGCAGAATGCACCGACAAGCTAACTCACACTATGCATCAGCGCTGAGTATAGTCGCTTGTGGCTTTAGTGGTTTCTCTGTGACAAATGTCTTTCTTCATTAAACTCAAATACATTGCCTCTCCTCCATGTCTCTGATGCCTCCCTGGAAAAAATACTAATTTAAAGTTATACAATACTCAATATCCTCTTATAGCCATATTTCAACTACATTTGTTTTTTTTGCTTTATGGTATTCGTTTAAACTTTGTATCCATCTCCCATCCTCCTGACCAACTTTGAACAAATCACCACCTCTCTGTGAGCCTGGAGACAGATATAGCACAGATTGGAGTGCAGAGGCTGGATAGTATCAGTCTCATATGAACAAAACAAACAGGCACTAGGCAACAAACCACATGCATTTCTTTGAAGCGGAGAGATTTACATTATGCTGAGATTAAAGATGATCTAATCTTGTATGTCTCTTTTATTTATTTTGCACCAGACTACCATTTTAGCTTACTGAAACACATCTTCATGGTCCTCTTGCTTCATGCTTTATAACATAGTAAGCAAGTCTGCCAGCAGTGTTCCTAAGAAAGAAAGTTTATAACATGTATATAAACTTTGCTCAATTAGCAACACATAGTAGAGTCCACAAATAAATGATTAATGTCATCATGCCATATTTCTAAAAGAGAATATATATCTGCTCAGCACAAAAGAGTTAGTGGGATGACAGAAGGGATGGAGTAGGAGGAGAGGTGGAGGCGTCAGGTCCGACACGCAGTCTGACAATCAGCAGCCTGGCTGTCTCCATTCTCTTCATTTATATCTGTCTGTCTGCAGTCTTTTACACTCTGACTACGCAATGTCTGCATTCCCTGTCTTTATATCTTCCTCTCATATTTTGCTTTCCCTTACAGACACGCTTCTTTTCATGGAGTTTGTCACCTATAAAAAGCCTAAATGTAAAACTTTATTTTGGCTTGTATTAAAAGCTTCTTAGAGGAGCAGGACTGATACTAAAGGACTCTTTATATGAAGAACATTTGCCATTTATGTCTGTGAAAGAATTGCAATTTGGCTTAAATAAGAAGGAAATATAACCTTTAGCAAATTAAAATGACTTTTAAGTAGATCCCAGACATACATCTGCTCAACATATCATTTCAAAAGTACATTTTGGGGCAAAATAACCTCAAACCACATTGTTGGTCTCCTTGCAAGTGCATGAACCCCCTGAAAGTTAAGCAGAACTTGTTAACGTCACTTCTATTTTTGTTGCTTATCCATCCACAAACTATAGTACTCTCTCATTTTCTGAGAGGAAAGTAACCCCATTTGTCAGCACCGTCACCGCTGTGTTTTCTCATTTGTCTGTCAGTGATTCGGCTCAGTGAGTTAACAGCAACGTAATTCCCGCCGTTCATTCATTTGTCGCTTACTCTCACTCTGGGAGACTCGCTATAGGGCAGTGATTTAGTGCTCAGGAACTTAACTACTCCAAGTGGAAACTCATAGAGGGAAAAGAAGGGCTTTCCCCCCTTCATGTGATGATTGATAAATGATAGTCAGGGGGCCTCCAAGCCTTCACTGCCCCGCTGAATTAACCGCTACGTAGCGAGGAGAGACACGCGACTACATCCTTCCACTGCCCTGTCCCTCTGTCTTTGTGTCTCTTTAATTTTGCCTGTAACAGTGAGGCCAATGTCTACGAATATGCTCCTAATCTGAGATGACTGAAGCCTTTGTGTTCCACATTGGGTATTTTTCTGGCCATTACAGTTTGATGGATGGTTAGAAAATAGTGTTGACCACACACTGCAATTTCAAGCCAATTTAGGCCACCTTAAATTTACATCACTTCCAATTGGTAATAGACTGACTCCATTCTGAATTGCAATTAAAGCCACATTTTGCTTTGGGAGAACATTTGTAATTTTTTGATTGCATATCCACACCTGGGTTCTTTTAATAGTTTTATAATATTACAGGTTTTGTAAAAAAATGCATCCCAATATTGCTGTTTTTGTGCTCAAATACATGTATTGTGTGTTTCTATAGATCTTGCAAATTAACTGGCAGGTTACAACACAGGTGATGAAAATTGTTCTGGGAAGTTTATTTCATGCTTGTCATTTTAAAGATATAATAAACAATGCATTCATTTGTGCTGCACTCATGCTCCCTTCAACAATATTTGCTGGGGGAAAAGTGTAGTCATTATTTATTGAAAGTGTAACTACCTACCTGTCCCCCACTCAAAATGTCTTATGTGAAATAACAACAAATGTTGAATTTGTCTGATAATTAGTTTATTTAGAAAGGTGATTGTGTATATGTTTTAAAGGCAATTTAGTAATCACCGCAGGGTATATAAAATATAGAAAATGTTTTCCCGTCAATGTTTTATAATATGTCATGTTATCAAATGCCTCCAAAGCTGTACAAAAATACATATGTGAAATATAAACCAATGTGTTACTGCTGTTGACAAAAGACATCTGGTTAGTACGGTGGCCCTGAAGTGCAAGTCAAAACATTTCACAAAACGATACAGCATTTCAGAAAACACCACAGCATTTCACAAAACGCTACAGCATTTCACAAAACGCTATAGCATTTCACAAAACACCACAGCATTTCACAAAACACTACAGCATTTCACAAAACGCTACAGCATTTCACAAAACACTACAGTATTTCACAAAACACTACAGCATTTCACAAAACGCCACAGCATTTCAAAAAACACTATAGCGTTTCAGAAAACACTACAGCATTTCACAAAACACCACAGCATTTCACAAAACGCTACAGCATTTCACAAAACACTACAGTATTTCACAAAACACTACAGCATTTCACAAAACGCCACAGCATTTCAAAAAACACTATAGCGTTTCAGAAAACACTACAGCATTTCACAAAACACCACAGCATTTCACAAAACGCTACAGCATTTCACAAAACACTACAGCATTTCACAAAACGCTACAGCATTTCACAAAACGCTATAGCATTTCACAAAACACCACAGCATTTCACAAAACACAGACAGTCTGGTGAATACAGTCGCTGCTTTATTTCTGTCTGTATCATGTTGTTGTGAATTTTGGAGGGAGCAGCTACAGGTTAGTTTAGCCTGATCGATCCGATCTCCATTCAGAAAACACGTATTTTAAAAGGTTTTTCGCCTGCCGTCTGTCTGCACACTTGTCAAAGCGTTAATTCATGGTTTTTACTAACCGGTATCAGTATGTTGTTACTTCGGCATCATTTTGAAACGTGTATTACAATTAATTCACGGAAGAATATGTTCATTTTGTTGTAGTCTACCATAGAAATGTACATGGAGATAAGCCCCGAATATTCGCATCGCTCTAATCGCTCGAGTTTCTGTCCAATCACAAACAAGAAGTGTTCTCCCTAAAGGAATACCCTTTAGGGAGAACCCTTTCCTAAAGTGGAAATGTTTAAGTGTTTTCTGAAATGCTGTAGATTTTTCTGAAATGCTGTAGCATTTTCTGAAATGTTGAAAGTGTTTTCTGAAATGCTGTTGTGTTTTCTGAAATGCTGTAGTGCTTTCTGAAATGCTGTAGTGTTTTCTGAAATGCTATAGCGTTTTCTGAAATGTTGAAGTGTTTTCTGAAATGCTGTTGTGTTTTCTGAAATGCTGCTGTGTTTTCTGAAATTCTGTAGTGTTTTCTGAAATTCTGTAGTGTTTTCTGAAATGCTGTAGTGTTTTCTGAAATGCTATAGCGTTTTCTGAAATGTTGAAGTATTTTGTGAAATGCTGTGGTGTTTTCTGAAATGCTGTAGCGTTTTCTGAAATGCTGTAGTGTTTTCTAAAATGTTGAAGTGTTTTGTGAAATGCTATAGCGTTTTCTGAAATGTTGAAGTATTTTATGAAATGCTGTGGTGTTTTCTCAAATGCTGTAGCGTTTGTGAAATGCTGTAGTGTTTTGTGAAATGTTGTTTTGACTTGCACTTCAGGGCCACCGTAGTTTGGTGCTTTTAACAGTTATAATATAATTGTTTATTTGTGGGCTTCATAAGAAATACTCTACTCCCTGCATCAGAAATAAATATTGGACAAAATTCTTCAGTTTTGGGAAACTGGGCTGATGGGATAAACAATATCATAAATTACCATATTAACGAGTTGTTTTACTTTTTGTGGGGAGTATTTATTGGTTGATTGTTACGACAGATGATTAAAGAAACGTTTTACTGCTGGTTGTCAGGACAGATGGTTAAAAGCTCTAAATATTTATTTGTATGGTCTACCAGGTAGGGAATTACCCTGTAATTGTTGCGAGTTCATGCTCAATTTATGAGGGTGTAACTTAATTTGATGTTTCTATCTTTGATTTAAAACATTGATGTCTCTAGGAACAAGTCCTTAAACATCTTCATGCTTGTCCTATTCAGGTCCCTAAAACATTGATGTCTCCTGGAACAAGTCCTTAAACATCTTCATGCTTGTCCTATTCAGGTCCCAAAAGTGCCATTAACATGTTTGGTCAGTGGTCGGAGGTCAGAATGCAGCTCATGTTCACCACATAAAGGCTACATCAGTGTAATATAATCGGGTTTAATTCAATATGACATTCTTAAGTTGTGCTAATTGTCTCTCAGAGTACTTGTCACCTTCTTCACCGCCTATTTATATCATTCTTTGTCCTCAGCTGATTTGTATCTTGAGCCATAACTGCTCCAGCACAATAAGACCCATCTAATCCACCCATTTTTAATTCCCCTTTGTGTTTCACAAAGAAAAACAACACCCTACAATGTAGATATGACCCTGCGACTGCTACAAGTGTGTCTGATTAAATCTACACTTGTCCTCCTTGCTGTAAACGGGCACGGTTGGCATCAACTCCTGTGATCACTCTAATTCAGGACTATAAGAGAAGAGTGCCACAAGCTGTTCTCAAGGGAACATACCTCCATCTTGGATATCAAACATTTGGCAGAGGACCCAGTGTGAGAAACCCAATCAGCAATCAGCAGCACAAGGATAAAAGCTGACCCCACTAGTTGCATTGCTAATCGCAACAAAAAAAAAGGATTATCCTAAACTTCTTGGTGGGCAAAAATAATTCCAGATTATTTATTCAAATTAAAAATATAGAGTGGATATGTTCAGAAATGTTTGTCCAGTGTCTTTGGTTTAAACCTCTGAGTTGGGGGTTCCGATCGCGACAGTTGATGGACTTCTGAGAGCTGCTGTTGCTATGAGATGCTTTGTGGTGTGCTACTGACAGCCCTTTATCCAGAGGCTATACATGGTATATGTCCACCTTTTTCAACAGTGAGTGATTTAAAGGTCCCATGTCATGCTTTTCTGGTTATTACCTGTCCCCTTGTGTGTTATGAAGGTTGTTATGCATGTAAACGGTCTGCAGAGTCAAAACCCCTCAAAGTACACCCTGTAGCGGATAAAACTCTAACACAGAAAATACCTATCTATGCTGCCCCAGAACGCCTCGTTGGAGATTTCTCTTTTTCCATTTGTTTCTTCCGGGAACCGCATGACGTCATGCAGTTCCCGGAACCAAAATGTAGTTACGGGAAGACAACATTTCCCTGGGAGTTTGAAAGTAGACATTACTCCTTGTGGTATTTCATCAACCCTTATGAGTGCAATTCTCAAGCTCCTGAACACTCTGAGTTGTCCCACATTAAAGAAAAACACAGGTTGCACTTTAGCTAGCAGTTAAGGTCCAGTTGTGGCGATGGCAAATGGTAAGCACACTTTCTGTACTTTCTGGGGTGGACAGGCTGGGAACGTATGAAGATGATATATATTTCCTGTGGTAAGCACAGTTTCAAGCACATACATGTATGCATATGGTTATCAACATCAGTCTGCTTTGGATCCTCTGTATAACAAAACTAACATTCCCTTTCTGGTCAGATTCAGTTTCTCAACATTTCTCATTTCTCAACATTGGGTGTAACAGGTTAATTCAGAGACCCACACTATCTTGTTCATACTACTCTATTTGTTAATGTTCTTTTATTATGTGATAGACTATTTTGTGTGTACATGCAGGCTCTTAAGGCCTGAAAGAAGAAATAATAATTTTGTGGGACAGTGAAGATGGAAACTAAACAGTCTTTTTGGAAATTGAAAATTAATTTGTACTGCTACACTACAGTGTAAACTTGATTGTTTTGTGTTTCTGTGCTTCAGGGATTCCCTGTCTTCTGAATAAAGCGAGTCGATATTAAACCCCTGTCTGACAGACATATTTTGTGCATGTGCATTCTCACAGCTTGGGGCAGATGCTTTAGCACCTATCCTATCACATTGGCCTCCCTGAGGCTGTTTCCATCGCTTCCCTCCAGCTAATGTTTTGTCATCTGAAGCTGTGATATTATGTGCATTAGCCTGTGGCGGAGATTGCCTTGTGGTAGCAATTCATCACCTGTTTGGCAGAGGTGACTGCATGAGAGACTGAATGAGTGGTTACTGGTATGACGTGCAGAGCGGGCATCTGGTGTAGTGGGTTAATTGAGGGCGATTAAGGTGATTAATAGCTTTATTTGAAGTCAAAACACAAGACAGACTAGCGTGTGTTACAGAGCAAATATTTAGAGGAAAATATCCATCAGTGGCATAAGCGCAGAGTGAGGTAGAAGTCAGGTATGTGAGTATGTGTAGCACCAGGGATATTTTTGATTTTCAGCTTAATGGCAATATGAAAAAAGCTGTAGTATGTGTGTGTTGGGTTAGTGAATTAGTTGTATGTGTGTAGAAGGAAATAGAGACATAGTCTTGTGTGTGATCATTCAGGGGGAAAGAGTAATATTGACATGGAGCTGGCTGGTTCAAAAGAGCCTCTGTTTCCACACTGTTCCCTTTCTATTATTGTCTTACAGAGAAACGTTCTGTGTGTGTGTGTGTGTGTGTGTGTGTGTGTGTGTGTGTGTGTGTGTGTGTGTGTGTGTGTGTGTGTGTGTGTGTGTGTGTGTGTGTGTGTGTGTGTGTGTGTGTGTGTGTGTGTGTGTGTGTGTGTGTGTGTGTGTGTGTGTGTGTGTGTGTGTGTGTGTGTGTGTGTGTGTGTGTGTGTGTGTGTGTGTGTGTGTGTGTGTGTGTGTGTGTGTGTGTGTGTGTGTGTGTGTGTGTGTGTGTGTGTGTGTGTGTGTGTGTGTGTGTGTGTGTGTGTGTGTGAAGTGGAGGTTGTTGGTGTCAGCTGCAACCAGATCTCTGTGTCTGGCTGGTGAAGAGTGACAGTCAGCAGGCTGAATTGGCAGGATGGACTTCTACCAGTCTAATCACTGGAAATAAACCACGGAGGAAGGATAATAAAAGGAGAGCAAAAGTGTTTTTATTTGTTTGTGTTTTTATCTGTATTCATACCGAGTATTCTAAACTCATTAGGCGCTTTCACACCGGAGTACTTTTCCCAGGAATAGTTCCGATTGTTCCTGGGATTTTGCGTTCATACCAAAAAGATCTGGAACTAGAACTATTTTTCGGGAACCTTTTCACCCCTTTGCAGTCTCTGCTAGAGAGCACGGACTTTCCTGGGGAGAAAAAGGTTCCAATTTCTGATTGGTTGGGCGAATTGCAAACCACGCCCCGTAAAACTCAGAAAAGTTTTGTGAAGCAACCATTTTATTTGCTTGCATTAGCATTATTAGCATTAGCATTAGCCCAGCGCACCAACGGAGAGAGACTAACTTATGGCAACACAAAAGAAAACCTTTGGAGCGGTGGAGGGATGAGGAGGTGTCGGCGCTTCTGGCGATTTACTCGGAAGGCTTCAGTAGAAGCTGCTGGGAGTCCCAGCAGCCAGTCCCCAACTCCAGGGACTTCCGGCCAGGGACAGATACGCCGTGAAGTTGTTTGCGGCCTGCCAGTAAACCCAAAGCAGAAGAAGAAGAAGTGATTTACAGACTTTCCCCATGTTAGTCAATGGGAAAAAGTATTTCTGGGCCCAGTGACATCACGGACTGATACGGAAATTGTAATAACGAATATTTTCATCAGAGTCCGGCGCACTTCCTGGGGGCTTGCTTAATTCTAGTGATGGGAATTCCGGCTCTTCTTGGTGAGCCGGATCATTTGGCTCGGCTCACCAAGAAGAGCCGGCTCTTTCGGCACCCAAACGGCATTCAGTTTACCACATATTATACCTTTTAATTAAATCAAATGTAGCCCTGTTTTGACTAATGATTTATATGTGTACACATATATCACTTAAATTATTCAATACATCCTTTGTACTGAAGTATTCAAAAGTAAAAAGTACATGTTTAATATAAATGATCTGCTGTGGCCAATTGTTTTCATTACATTTACAGACCCGTGTAACTCTCTGATACCACCCAATGAATGCATTGACTTGCTTGTAGAACCACGCTACACAAAACAGATAGCAACACCTATAAAAACTATTTAAAAAAAAATACCAAAAATATCCTGCATTTTAGCCATGCCTCATTTCGCTCTATTTGCTCTTTCCAGCGCTGTTTTTGCAGGGGGCTGATTCTGTGAGCTGCAGCTGACCACGCCACCCTGCAGGAGAGGGGAGCGTGCTTTGAGATCAGCTGCTAGGCTGCAGCGGGGAGAAGAGGGGGACAAAAAGAGATCTCCGTCCTCCGTGTTTTATTCTTATAGAAGTAAGAAGAGAAGTAATGGGGCAGAAACCCTCCTTTTTACGCAGCGGTCCAGACAATATAGACATCAAACGGCGACACATATTCAGTTGCCAGTTACTTTGGCATTAGGGCAGGGATATCTAGATACTTTCCAAGGTTTGACATAATGAATCGTATGGGATTAGTTTTGTATCATAAAGATAAAGCAACACTTTCTCAGAAAAAAGCAAAACTATGAGTTTAAAAGAAGAAAAAAACTAAGTCAAGCAAAATAAAATCAATTTCAAAAATAAAACTATAAGTTGCAAACAAATCATTTGTGTAATCATGTAAAATATAAGTATTTTTTCTTTGTTTTAACATAGGTTTTTGTTTGCAGTTCTTGTTTCTTCTTTCTCAATGATCAGACTTTTGCTCTTGCTGCTTTCTCGTTTGCGCTCCCTAATTTTTTGTTTGAGATTTTGACACAAACATCCCAGGTGGGCGGGACTTTCAGGGGTGTGTCCCCATTGGCTACTCAGCTTTTGAGTGACAGCCCACTACACCACAGATCATACAGTGTAACTCACGGTACGTCCACACAGCAGCTTCAGAAGCTCTGCCCATTGACTTTGAATGGGGATGACGTCACTTTGCCTCGCTTTTCCCCGAACTGCATTGTGGGGGAGCGAAGCGAAGATTTCCAGGATGTCCAGGATCTCCAGGATTCAAAAGTTGAGCAATGTTCAACTTTTGAAGCTGAGCTGGAAGCGCCAGCCAATCAAACACGTTTATGCAAATCTGACAGTAGAAGCGCTAGCCAATCAAACCGCATGTAAGCAGGGAGAACCAGACCGCAGTTCATTTCCTCATACCGTCATGCAGCAAACTCCGAAGTCCACTCGGCCACGTTAGTGTCGGTGTCTCCTTGAGGTTTTCATGAACATATCTGACTTATCTTATGGATTGCAGTGCATTATACTTGTGATGTGTAGTTCATACTTTATTCCAACTTTAAATATTTTAATACCTGAACACACTGCTGTTGTTAAATTATTTCCCAATTTGGGATTGATAAAGTGTCTGTCTATTTATTTTATAGATTAAAAAAACACATCTATGTATTTTTAAGCTAAAGGTGATGCACAATATAAACGGTATACTATTATTTTTCAAATACATGTTTTTAAACAGATCAGACCTAGGTTGCATACCAACACAATTAGGAACATGCTCACATCTTACTATGTTGGTCTGAAGAGCTGAAGCATTCATACACAATGGATAAAACTGGTGTTGTTTCATTCTATATCCTGTGAGAAAAATGTAAAAATTCGACTATACTATTCCTAGCCTGAGGAAGATATGAATAATCAACAGATTTGAATGGCATCTCTCACATTTTCATGTAGAATAAAGACAAAAGAGTGATTATACAAATTACATTTATTGACATTTGAACCAGAAGATGAAGTCTCAAAGAACGTTTTAAATAAAAGGAAATAAAACAAAAAGTGGATAATAATAAAATCTATTAAATGTATATGTAAAGACATTTGGTCAAATGAAATGACACTGAGCCAGTGATAACAGTAACGCCAGCGTGGATGAAGCTGGTGCAGTTCTTTCTTCATGCCCCCCCTCCATGCTGTCCCCTCAGAGGAAGTGGGGAAACGGGATAAGACTCTGGACACCACACTGTCTCAATGATCCACACTGTTAATATGAGAGGAAAATAAATGTTTTATGAAATGAAAAATATGAAGTTAACAAATAAAACACAGCTCATGGACGGTAGGTTTTCCTACAAAGTTAACTCAGCCTCCATTGATTTTCATATCAAATTAGCGTGTTAATAAAATAAGCTATCATGGCTTATACTTGCATATCTAAACAGAATCATGAAAACCTGTTGGTAGAGTCAGGCACACGAGTCTGTTTGAGTGTGTGCGCCGGTGTCTGAACGCTCACTCACTGCTCGCTATGTAGCTAACTGTTAGGCTACTTAGCTTGCATTGTTATGGATCTAAAGGTAGCACAAGCTAACTTTCACAGCTTTACTTCTCACTTAACACAATAAAGAAATAGAACGTATAGCACAAACAACACATGATCAATACTTACATATATGTTCACTTGTAGTATTATACTAATTGAAATGCTGGTTCTTCTGGGGGTGCTCTGTCCACACTCAGCTAGCTACTGCACCGCAGCAGCACTGTACAATCGCTGGAGGACTGGGCTGTCACTCAAAAACTGAGTAGCCAATGGGGACCTTGGCGTTCCTCCTGTCCGAGTCGGATGAACAGGAAGAGGACACCTTCATGTCATCGGCTCAGGCTGCAAAGCCTGGAGCGAGGGCTGCTCTCCCGGGCGATAGCACACCAGCTTCGCCCGGTCTGAGCATGGACCTGCAGGCCAGACTCAACGTCCCGTGGCCTGAAATGGCCAAGAAGACCTCCAGGTCCCGCTACGAGGGAAAACATCTTCCCCAAGCAGCAGGGAAAAAGAGACAACTCCTTCCGGTCTTCCCGGAGATATTGGATGAGGTGTCGGTCTCGTGGAGAGACCGGCCCTTCAGCAACAAGGTCCTAATCCAGGGTGTCTCCTCCCTAGACAGTGACGGAATGGACAAGCTCGGCCTGCTCCGCATACCGTCACAGAGCCGCACCCGTCACAGAGCAGGAACCCCACGCTGCCAGCAAAGTCGGACCGTTTTCAGTCGACAATGACTGAAAAGTCCTACAAAGCTGCAGCGTTGTCCGCCAGGGCCCTGAATATGTCCTCGCTGCTAACCAAGCGGAGCTCTGCGAGGACCTGTCGGGTAACCCGGGGGCAGCCACTCTGGACGAGATGGCAGCGGTCAAGGACATTTGTCTCTGTGTCCAACGCTGCGCCGTCCAGGCCACGGGCAAGGTAATGGGGATCATGGTGGTGCAGGAAAGAGCGAGATGGCTCAACCTCACCAACCTCCCAGACCGGGAAAAGGAGGATGTGCTGGATATGCCCATCGTTCCCGAGGGAATTTTCGGCTCCGCTCTCGCCTCCATGCAAAGGAGGTGTGAGACGAAGAAGAAGGAGGACGAGGCACTCCACCTCTGCCTCCCTCGAAGGGTCCAGCCGCTGCCTTCGCAGCAGCAGTCCTTCAGTAAGCTGCCTCGAACTCTGCTCGGTTTAAAGCACCGCAGACGCAGAGGTCGCAGCCCGCCCCGAGTCCCCAGCCCAGGCTGGAGACAAGGGCAAGCTGGCCTAGAAAATCTCCGGTTCCGGCTGCAGCTCAGGCTCAACCAACCCAGAATTTCGGCCAGCAGTCGAGGAAGAAGAAGCGAGCGGCGTAACAGCCCCTCCTTCTCCCCTCTGTGACAAAGCTGGAAGTTCATTCCCCTGCTCTGAATGTGTTCCCGCCGCCTCGAGAGATGCCTCAACACCATCCTTAAGTCACACATGTCACACATTGGTTGATTATTTTGTTATAAAACATTTGCCGCTGACGCATCCAGGCTTCAGGCCGAGGGCGCAGCTCAAAAAAATGAAAAGAAAATCAATAAAACCAATAAACAGCCCGTCAATTGTTCCCCTTCTGAGAGCAGCTACGGCATCTCTCAAAAGGTGGATTACTGGCGGGTCTGTAAAGGCACCACCGCCACGCGCATGCGCAGTGCCGGCTGGGGTTGTGAAGGCACTGTCACTACCCGATCCGTCCCCCTGCCCGATCGGTACTGCGCATGTGCGAGATGGTCCGCCATATTGGACAACTCCGGACGGCAACCCAAGATGGACACTTGACACAGTGGCTTTTTAGCAAAGCTTTAAAAATAAAATGCCGTTGTTTCAATCGATTAGTATGCATAGGATATATGTCCCGCCTCCTAACCACTTCCTGTGCCCCTAATCCTGTATACAGTATTGAATGTAACTTACAAATACTTGCAAATAACATGAAATTAATCAAAGTAAAGCATCTAAAAAAACATATATTTAAAAAAAGTCAGCCTCTCTGTTTTTGCGAACAGTTTGAGACACGTCAGGACATGAGGGGAGAGACCATATGAAGGCCGAGGGGAGGGGGGGGAACACACACACACACTTTCTCCGCCCCTCACCCCTCTCCCGTTAGAGGTTGGCTAAATAAAAGCCAGCGTCTTATGGTCACTCTTCAATATTTTTTAGGTCGAGAGAAAATGGCTAAGAGACGTCTTGATATGAGTTTAATCAGCGAGACACCGGTGACAATTTACAGCCATCCGTTGGGTGCTCCAATCAAGAAACTAATGCAGTTTGTATGCCGGGTTCAGACGCCTACAGCCGAAGATATGCTTCAGTCTCCTCTGTCTTGAAGGCATTCTTAAGCACATAAATGTAACATTAGGCTATGCATAACATAACCAAACGATTATTACATTAACTAATGTGAACAGTAATTCACATCATCATCTCATAACAAAATAAGCTAAGGCAACTATTTGCATTCAGTGACTTGATTTTTTAAATGAAAACCAGGGATATCTTTTGTTTTGCGGTCCATATCTCATTACAAATATCTAATGTTAATGTTTCTCTAAAAGGCAAGTTTTGTGATTTTTAAGACTTTTTACAGACACTCGGCAGATTTGTGTATAATTCTCTCACAAAGGAACAGTAAGTCTCTTACTTTTTTTGATAGCGTTTTTTATGTATGACAACTTTACAACTGGTAGAAAGTTAAGTACTTTTTCTGAGCAGATTTTCTTTAAGACTGTGACTCTTAACACACCAACCCCCCGAGAGACAGACATACTCATCCCCTTTTCAACGTATTTAGTTTTTTGTCTCGCCTTTTTTTTTTTTTTCCATTATATTTTTGGAAAAAACTACATAGTGATTGCTAGCAAAAATACAACATGCAACTAATACATTATACAATATTACGACTTTTTGCGATATTTTCAACACAATATACTTGTACCCTTTTTTTTTTTGTAGGACTTCAAGATATTTTGCATGTCATGCATAAACACGGTGTCATCTTTTCTTGAAACTGACGTGCTGTCCGTTTTACAAACAAGTTATGTTTATGCTTCTTCATCCTCTGAATGTTCCTCCCCCGTCCCTCTTCCTTCAGCCATCACAACAACAATCAAGGTGGATCTGTGAAATGAAACACCTCTTCCCAAAGCGTGACTACCCTATTGAGGGCATGCGTCTAGGGCAGTAGGGTCTAAATCGATTGGCCAGATATACTAACATGCAGAACGTACGGTATGTTTGAAAAAGACTAACCATTTATCCAGTTCAAGCTGTCTTTAAGATGTGATGCAGAAAAGAATAGAAAAAGTAAAGAAAAACGAAGAAAAAGAAAAAGCAACATGAAAAGGAGAAGAAAAATTAAAAGCAAACGCAGAATGCGAATGAAAAGAAAAGGGACCATAGGACGGAAAACTAAAAAGACAAAAAGAAGGAAGGTGAAAAGAAAAAGGAACAAAGTGAAGAAATGTAAACTAGAGGATGCTGATGGTGTTGTGGAGCCATTACCGGATCATAATAATCTTATAGATCATCTCCCGCTAACCGACTGCTGCGAATGTGTTGAACAAATACCAAAAGCAATGGCAGAGCTTTGCTTCAGTATAATGAGAGAAAAAGCGCGATACTGTGGGATTGCCCAAATTGGCGACAGTGCCAGAACATGTATTAAAAGACTGTTGGAGGATCTCTATTCTAGTATCGGTTGTCATTACATCGAAGGATACGCCAAAACGTGTGACGACATAGACAAAGCTTTTGAAGACAATTATATGGTACCTGTCCTTACAGCTAAACAAATCCTACGCCAGGTATTCAACAGGCCACAAGAAGCACAAGAAGCCCCAGAAAGGATTACATTCAGAGCTAATAATGGAGAAACCGAAGAAGAAGCAAAGCAGATTATAATCGTTGCGGGTGAAAGGATAGAGAATTTGCATGTGATGTTAATGCATTTATCTGATATAAAAAATGCATTCGTATACTTCCAAGAGACCCCTAAACATCTACTTGGGCAGTTTGAATTGAACGATAAACCGATCACTGTAAATGAAACGCGGAGAGAAGCAGCAGTGCAAATCGTTAAGTCTATTACCTTGTATGCACTACGACATTAACTTCGTTAAAATGTAATGTGTTTTTCTGAAAATGTGTTGAATGGTGTTTTCAATTAAACAACCATTACAAAATGAAAATGTGTTTTATTTTTGCTTTCATATATAGTAATAGTATTGTAAACGAAACATTTAAAGTGGTCCTGGAATCTTCATTTTTCAGAAACATTCTGTAACATTACCGAAGAAATGACACTTACTCTTTTTCTTGTGTTACCAAGATACTTTTAGATACAGTTTGGTGTCTGAAAACTGAAACTGGTTGAATATGAAGTACTTTATAAGGAATTCGGATTCTTTTAAAAGGCAGATTTTGGCTTTTTTTCTCTTGCCAAAATACTTTTAGACACACTTTGAGGGATGCAAAACCTTAAAACTAGAAAATGAAGTACAGTCTGATTAGATTTTTTCTTAAAGACTGTTTCTCTAAAAGGTAAGTTTGCGATTTTAACAATTTTCCCTGACACTTGGCAGATTTGTGTGTAATTCTCACACAAAGGAACTGTAAGATACACTTTTTATGTATGCAAAACCTTAAACATTATTTTTTTTTGAAAATAAAATACTTTGTCTGAATACATTTTCTTTAAAGGCACTTTTTTTATTTTAACGCTATTTCAGTGGAAAAATCCAGTTTTGTTGACATCAAGGCTTTTTTCTCTTTTCTTGTGTTACTAAGATACTTTTAGACACACTTTGATGTATGCAAAACTTAACAAATGGTAGAATATGAAGTACTTTGTAAGGAATTCGGTTTCTTTTAATGGCCGTTTTTTAAACACTTGTTCAGTTAAACAATGGGTTTTTTTTATTTTCTGATAAACTTACATATTTTAGTTATTTTATGTTACCAAGATACTTTGAGATACACCCTGATGTACGCACCACTTAACAAAGGGTATAATATGAAGTACTTGGTAAGGAAGGGGTTTTTCTTTAAGGGTGCAAAACTTTAGAACAGGGTAAAATATTCATTAAATTGTATTGAATTGAGTTTTCTTTTTTTGATTTTCAACATACTATTTGTACACAATGACTTTTCCATATTTCTGATAAACTATACTTTTGACTTTTTTCCGTAAAATCATGACAAAACTATTACTTATTCTTAAATTTGACCTATTGCTGCTTGGTTGGAAATGATAGGCAAAGGCATTTGCGAGGATGAATGGAGGATCTGACACGCTTCGGAAGCTTTTCTGCGCAAGCTCAAAAACTGCTGACGCCTCAAGGAGAGACTTGAAAATATCCTTACCGAGTTGTATGGAGAAGAAGAAGCATACAATGAAAGCACATGATACACTATAAATGTTTCGTTTACAATACTATTACTATATATGAAAGCAAAAAAAATAAAACACATTTTCATTGTATGCTCTGTTTTTTTGACATTGCTTTTGGTATTTGTTCAACACATTCGCAGCAGTCGGTTAGCGGGAGATGATCTATAAGATGATTATGATCCGGTAATGGCTCTACAACACCATCCTCTAGTTTAAATGTCTTCACTTTGTTCCTTTTTCTTTTCACCTTCCTTCTTTTTGTCTTTTTAGTTTTCCGTCCTATGGTCCCTTTTCTTTTCATTCGCATTCTGCGTTTGCTTTTAATTTTTCTTCTCCTTTTCATGTTGCTTTTTCTTTTTCTTCGTTTTTCTTTACTTTTTCTATTCTTTTCTGCTAATTGTCGTTTGCGATCTTGGCGAGTGGCATGAGATATACTGTTTCTATAAAGGTTATCTATAATACCATCTTTTAAAGAAAGATATTCTTCATATGTCATGTTATCATGGTCCTCTTTTGTCCTAAAGACCTTACATGGATATGATATAGAGGAGAGCTCTTCTTCGGGAACATCCTCCCCCCTACTTTGTAACATCCAGTCATTAAGCCCATATCCATTATCCTGGTGATAATTAGGGCAGGCTACATCAGACTTGGTTTTTCTCAGATCCATGGCTAGTTTTTAATGGTCGTCCTTAGTTTTATATGATTTGCTGAGTGGGTGGGACATATTGCGTTGAGTGGGAGGCTTCATCTGTAGAAAGTACTCTGTTTGAGGAGATTTCGTTAGGATTCTGACTCTTAATGGCAGTTTGTCATTTTGAGGGTATTTCAGTGAAACAAGGCTGTTTTGAACATTTGACAGATTTATGCTTAAATTCTCTGGTAAAGTTACTGAAAGATACACTTTGTGTATAAAAGCTGAAAAGTAGATAATGAAGTACTTTGTGTCAGTAGATTTCGTTAAGAATCTTTGACAGATTTATGCTTAATTCTCTCAAGAAGGTTACCGAAAGATACACTTTTGTATTTAAAAGCTGAAAAGTAGATAATGAAGTACTTTGTGTCAGTAGATTTGGTTAAGAATCTGACTCTTAATGGCAGTTTGTCATTTTGAGGGTATTTCAGTGAAACAAGGCTGTTTTGAACATTTGACAGATTTATGCTTAAATTCTCTGAGAAAGTTACCGAAAGATACATTTTTATTTTAAAAAAAGCTGAAAAGTAGATAATGAAGTGTGATTTGTGTGTACAGACACACAGAAAACACTGAAAAACACAACAAGAAGGACTGTAATACACATGTATCAGACACGCTCCCCTTGCTATAATGATGATGACAACAGTTTTTAGATGTAAAAAAAACACTTTTTTTATTTTTTTCACACACAAAATCAATAGTTATACTGATTGTAGCATCCCCAGGACAGTCTCCAGCTTAGAATTCCCCATATTACTGGAGATATCGTGATGGCGTTTTTTCACTTCAGTCAAAATATTCACGTGTATGCTGTTTTCGACGCAAATATGCATTACATCTACAAACAGAGCATACAATGAGAGCACATGATACACTTTTGATGTTTGTTTCATTTCTGAGATAATGTTACAGAATGTTTCGGAAAATGAAGATTCCAGGACCGCTTTAAATGTTTCGTTTACAATGGTTTCCCAATGACCCGGAACATCCTCTCCCCTACTTTGTACCATCCAGTCATTAAGCCCATATCCGTTATGCTGGTGATAATAAGGGTAGGCTACATCAGACTTGGTTTTTCTCAGATCCATGGCTAGTTTTCAACGGTCGTCTTGGTGGGGTCCTTCGTTTTAGATGATTTGCTGAGTGGGGTGGGACTTATTGCGTTGAGTGGGGGGAGTCAGTGTAGAATTGAGAGTTTTTTCACCAGTATAATGTCCCTCGCTGTTAAAAAAGTTCTTTTTCATCTATCATTTTCAACCAAGCAGCAAGAGGTCAAATGTAAGAACAAGTAATAGTTTGTCACGATTTTACGGGAAATAGTCAGAGCGCGATGTCACATCTTAAAGACAGCTTGAACTAGATAAATGGTTAGTCTTTTTCAAACATACCGTACGTTCTGCATGTTAGTATATCTGGCCAATCGATTTAGACCCTAATGCCCTAGACGCATGCCCTCAATAGGGTAGTCACGCTTTGGGAAGAGGTGTTTCATTTCACAGATCCACCTTGATTGTTGTTGTGATGGCTGAAGGAAGAGGGACGGGGGAGGAACATTCAGAGGATGAAGAAGCATAAACATAACTTGTTTGTAAAACGGACAGCACGTCAGTTTCAAGAAAGATGACACCGTGTTTATGCATGACATGCAAAATATCTTGAAGTCCTACAAAAAAAAAAGGGTACAAGTATATTGTGTTGAAAATATCGCAAAAAGTCGTAATATTGTATAATGTATTAGTTGCATGTTGTATTTTTGCTAGCAATCACTATGTAGTTTTTTCCAAAAATATAATGGAAAAGACAAAAACAAAATACGTTGAAAAGGGGATGAGTATGTCTGGCTCTCGGGGGGTTGGTGTGTTAAGAGTCACAGTCTTAAAGAAAATCTGCTCAGAAAAAGTACTTAACTTTCTACCAGTTGTAAAGTTGTAATACATAAAAAACGCTATCAAAAAAAGTAAGAGACTTACTGTTCCTTTGTGAGAGAATTATACACAAATCTGCCGAGTGTCTGTAAAAAGTCTTAAAAATCACAAAACTTGCCTTTTAGAGAAACAGTCTTTTAAAAAAAAAAGATATGATCAAGGGGGCATTAAGATCTTTAAACTATTAAAACCCTCTTCAAAGAGACTTCCCCTTCACTGTTCCCGCTTCATTGTAGGATTTCTGCCATGTCTCTACTTCAGTTTGACCATCTCTGTTATTATGTGATGGAATACTAGATAAATAAGTAATTAGATACCTTACCGTTACTGCGCTCATAAAGAATGATAAGAATAAGAATAATGCGTATTGAACTGGTTTAATTAATTAGTGATTTTATTTAAGGTAATTAGTTAGAAGCCCTATTTTATCAGTATGTCTGCACAGCAGTTACAATGGTCAAACTACATTAAAACAGAATTGTCCCCATTCTTTCTTTAATAGTTACTAACATTAGATATTTTTAATGAGATATGGACCGCAAAACAAAAGATATCCCTGGTTTTCATTTAAAAAATCAAGTCACTGAATGCAAATAGTTGCCTTAGCTTATTTTGTTATGAGATGATGATGTGAATTACTGTTCAAATGAGTTAATGTAATAATCGTTTGGTTATTTTATGCATAGCCTAATGTTACATTTATGTGCTTAAGAATGCCTTCAAGACAGAGGAGACTGAAGCATATCTTCGGCTGTAGGCGTCTGAACCCGGCATACAAACTGCATTCGTTTCTTGATTGGAGCACCCAACGGATGGCTGTAAATTGTCACCGGTGTCTCGCTGATTAAACTCATATCAAGACGTCTCTTGAAAATATTGAAGAGTGACCATAAGACGCTGGCTTTTATTTAGCCAACCTCTAATGGGAGAGGGGTGAGGGGTGGAGAAAGTGTGTGTGTGTGTGTGTGTGTGTGTGTGTGTGTGTGTGTGTGTGTGTGTGTGTGTGTGTGTGTGTGTGTGTGTGTGTGTGTGTGTGTGTGTGTGTGTGTGTGTGTGTGTGTGTGTGTGTGTGTGTGTGTGTGTGTGTGTGTGTGTGTGTGTGTGTGTGTGTGTGTGTGTGTGTGGTGTGTGTGTGTGTGTGTGTGTGTGTGTGTGTGTGTGTGTGTGTGTTCCCCCCCCCTCCCCTCGGCCTCCATATGGTCTCTCCCCTCATGTCCTGACGTGTCTCAAACTGGTCGCAAAAACAGAGAGGCTGACTTTTTTTAAATATATGTTTTTTTAGATGCTTTACTTTGATTAATTTCATGTTATTTGCAAGTATTTGTAAGTTACATTCAATACTGTATACAGGATTAGGGGCACAGGAAGTGGTTAGGAGGCGGGACATATATCCTATGCATACTAATTGATTGAAACAACGGCATTTTATTTTTCTCATTTTTTTAATTTTTATTTAATTTAATTTTGTAAACCGGAAGCGGGGGCGGGACATCCACCGGAAGTGGGGCCGGGACATCCGGTCAAACGGGGAGGGACTTCCGGTCGAACGGGGTGGGACTTCCGGTCGAAAAGGGTGGGACTTCCGGTCGAAAGGGGTGGGACTTCCGCAGGAAGTGGGGGCGGGACTTCCGGTCAACGGGGACGGGACTTCCGGTCAAATGGGCGGGACTTCCGGTCAAAATGGGCGGGACTTCCGGTCAAAAGGGCGGGGCGACCTGTCACATTCCATGCATACTAATGTAATGAAAGTGGCATTACTACTTATGTTATTGAAAAAAGACCAAGAATAATATAAACTGTACCATGTGTCCTTCTGTGTCCTTCTGTAGTCCATTTGTGGTTTGTCTTGTCTCACCCCGGCTGATATATCACAAAATCCACTGTTTAAATTGTTCCCTATATTGCCCCTATGCAATATAGGGAACAATTTAAACATAAACTATCCTATGTGTCCTTGGGTGTTATGAAAGGCGGCCCCCCAAAATAAATGTATTATTATTAGAAGAACAACTTGGTGTGGTGTGGCAACCCAGTCTCACGACATTTCGTGTTCACCAACACGATTTTTAATCTATTGATTCGTGTTCACCAACACGATTTGCCCCTTTTTTTCGTGTTGAACAGCACGATTTTAAAAGCAATGTATGGTAATGTGTATGGTAATGTGTTTCGTGCCTGCAGGCTGCAGCACGTCTTTTTCTCCGGTCGGGTCGTGGAAGACCGGAAGCTGTGTGGTTCATAAAAACATGTTCTTACTCAATATCAAGCCACAGTTATTGCTTTTATTTTAAATCGTATAATTTCGGACTTTTGTTGTCGTCTGTGAGGAAAATAAATGGGGCTCAGAGCCTCAGGATACTGAAATCTGTATTTTTTCAATCTTATTTTCCTTCTAATTTGTTATTCTTTTCAAAATAACACACTATTTACTCACCAATAACACACAATTATACTTGCTTTTATTTATTGGTTTAATTCCATAATCTCGGGCTTTTTTGGCGTCCGTCAGGAACTGAATTTCAAAATAAATATAACCGGAAACAGACGTAGGCATTTCGAGCGATTACCCAAGATCCTCAGCTATGGGTTTAAGCTCGCTGATTGGATGTGTTAGCCGCAATGCATGCTGGGATTTGGTGTTTATATTATATGAAATCCGGAAAACATTTTAAAAGTATAAAATAATACTTAATTCCGAGTGCTCTTGCTTTTCTCTTTGAAAGTCATCACATAACGGCATTGTAATACACGGTTCGGCTGCATTACATATTACAGATCTGCCGTAGTTCTTTATTTAGAGAGCCCTGATGAGAAGACCTTTGGAAAAACTGGAAGAAATGGCGCCGAAACTGAATACTTGACGTGGATCATAAATATATCAACAATTAAACAACATCTTCAATATCTCTTCACACAATACGTCTCCTTGCAGTATCAACACTAATTCGGCTGACTTTTACATTTGATCTAATTCATAGATAGATTATATTTACACCATAACGGTGCACATCTGATAGAAAAGGACTGTAGTTTTCAAAGATATTACTGATTTTCTTTGAATGTAAATACTGAGTCTGAAATAGTATAGCAATATGCTGTAAAATGATGTGAAAGCATGCATAAAACTATACATCTTCAGATGTTGTACATACACACTAATAATACAAAGTTATTATGGCTGTGTGCACCTTGTGCACACAGCCATAATAACCTCCTAGTGGTTAAAGCACGTTATTGAATTATTGTTTTTATGTGTTATATTTGATTAAAAAAATATTAAGAGTACATACTTTCATAGGGGGAAAGTATAAATATACAAATATAGAATATAAAAAATCAAGAAGATACTATAAGTGATCTCTACAATAAAACAGTTTAGTGCAGGATGTACACAGATATTAATAGGAGGAGGTGCAAAACAGAAAAACGGATTAACCTTTATTTAAACATTAAATATTAAATATTAAGCCTGACAAAGTAATTAACGTCTAATATATTGCTTTCCTGCAATGTTAACTATGTTGAAGCACTTATTTTAACTGATATTATACACATTAATTATACTGTTATGTATGTAGATAGAATAAGAAATGTGCAGAATATGACAGTTTAATGGTGGAGGTACACACATATTGATAGATGTCTTGTAATGCACTGTTGAGGAACCTGTGACCCAAGTTTTTCATTCATTGCATAACTACATAACTATTGCATAGTTGTGTATGATATGTCAATAAACCTTTGAAAATATTGAAAGGGATGTGCAAAATAGCCATAATATACAGTCTTTAATTAACTATTAGTAGAGAATAACGAGTAATACTTTATTACTTGTTTCCATTCATGTCAATTGCAGATACATGTTTAGTCTTCTCAAGCACCAACTATCAAATATCTCTCCTGATTGTTGGCACTTGACAATCAGCTTACCTGAATTGTACTCAGGTGTAACTAAAGTCTGATTTAAGGGTTGTTTATATTTCACATAATTAATCAGAATCTGCAAAGTAACTCAAATAAATGCAGTGGAGTAAAAATACCAGGTTAACCTCTGAATTGTAGTGGAGTAGAATTACAAAGTAGCAATGAGCTGTCATGTGGGTATATATTAATGCTATATATTAATGCTGCGCATTATGGACACAAGCGATTTTCACCCATTTATTAATTATATGTTTTACATTTGATAACACTAATGTGTTTAATAATGGCAACTTCTAATTGTGGGAAAAACGAAAACGTTCAGTAGAGACGTCCCATAGAACATTTTGCGAAACACAATAGCCAGCATGTGTAGTTCTGGAGGGGTGTTCGATTCCAGTTTTGGATAGTCTGGCGTGGTTTCGTTCCATTTCACACAGCTGTTTGACGCTCTGCGTAACCTTACGGGAACTGTAGTCCTAAACGATAGCTGGGGATTATGGGTAGTGTAGTGTCTTCGGCCATCCTAAACTCAGAAATGTTGACAATCGCAATGATGCTCGAAATGTCCCTTATAGGCCTACCTCTGTTTCCGGTTATTTTTATTTTGAAATTCAGTTCCTGACGGACACCAAAAAAGCCCGAGATTATGGAATTAAACCAATAAATAAAAGCAAGGATAATTGTGTGTTATTGGTGAGTAAATAACTGTGTTATTTTGAAAATAATAACAAATTAGAAGGAAAAAAATATTTAAAAATACAGATTTCAGTATCCTGAGGCTCTGAGCCCCATTTATTTTCCTCACAGACGGCAACAAAAGTCCGAAATTATACGATTTAAAATAAAAGCAATAATTGTGGCTTGATATTGAGTAAGAACATGTTTTTATGAACCACACAGCTTCCGGTCTTCCACGACCCGACCGGAGAAAAATACATGCTGCAGCCTAGAGGCACGAAACACGTCACCAGTAGAAATACATTGCCTTTAAAATCGTGCTGTGCAACACGAAAAAAAGGGGCAAATCGTGATGGTGAACACGAATCAATAGATTAAAAATCGTGTTGGTGAACACGAAATGCCGTGAGACTGGGTTGGGTGTGGAGGGGATGTAGGAAGCAGGAGCAGGTGGGGAGAGATGGGACTTCAAGGTTATTTGTTTTAAATGTGTCTTGGAGATAAGGACCAGCTGCACACAATAAAATACAGTATAAGAAAACCAAGACGACACACGGTGACACATGGCACACCAACAATCAATCATCGTCCAGCCTCAGCTTTGGTATTCTTTCACAACCATGTTATGGGTTTATTAGACTGAGCAAACAAACATGTGGTGATCCCACAGGTTCTTGTTTGCAGACAGCGGGCGATTGGAGCATCCGTAGGCTGCACAAAAGTCCGGCATAGTCAGGTACTTCTGTAAACACAAAGCCAGCAAATTCCTGTATTATAATGCAAGATGTTTTTAACAAGCCAAACCACTTGGAAGAAATCATGTGTAACTTAAGTTGTGTTGAAAAGAAAGAGCCGTTCTGCCTCTCCCACTGGTGTAAAGTTGGTAACTTTGGGTCAACTTTGTAATACTAGGTCTCACTGACAGTCTCTTGTTATTAGCCAGCTAATAAATACAACCACATGCACAAAGAAAAGCTGCAATTTCAACATGTCCAAGCATCCTGTATCATAGCCATGCTAATCATGTTTATAATAAACCAAACCGTTTGTAAATCAGTCAAGATTTCAGTGAGTTAAGAGTATTTTTGTGCAGATCACTCACCTTACAACAGCTACCATTACGCGAATCAGAGTAACTGTTAACTGTAGCAAGATGGCAGCCGGTCAGCTACGCTGTGAAATCTCCCATGAGCCATCTAGTGTTTATATATATCTATGACTGTCACTACCCGATCCGTCCCCCTGCCCGATCGGTACTGTGCATGTGCGAGATGGTCCGCCATATTGGACAACTCCGGACGGCAACCCAAGATGGACACTTGACACAGTGGCTTTCAGCAAAGCTCAAAAAGAAAACTCGAGAGAGATGAGTTATTGTTATTACAACGTGACTTCACTATTATTTAACAACTCTTTTTATTGGGTTCTTTTATTTGGGGTTAAGTACATTGTCAGAATAAGTGAAAAAAGAATTTAACTTCTGTTAGATAGCTATCATACTGAATACTAAATTTACTGTGAATGTATGCAAACATGTATGGCATATGGCTGTCTAACAGAAGTTAAATTCATTCCTCACTTATTCTGACAATGTACTTAACCCAAAATAAAAGAACCCAATAAAAAGAGTTGTTAAATAATAGTGAAGTCACGTTGTAATAACAATAACTCATCTCTCACGAGTTTTATTTTTGAGCTTTGCTAAAAGCCACTGTGTCAAGTGTCCATCTTGGGTTGCTGTCCGTAGTTGTCCAATATGGCGGACCATCTCGCACATGCGCAGTACCGATCGGGCAGGGAGACGGATCGGGTAGTGACCAAGCCCCCAGGAAGTGCGCCGGAGTCTGATGAGAATATTCGTGCTGGTCAAACGGCGGTACTACACTTCCTTTAGGTTGCTGGGCCCGGAGAAATTTTTTCTCATTGACTTACATTGGGAAAGAGTGGTCTGTAACTCGTTGGATACTTTTTTTTAAACTAAATAAACTACCCAGTATGAACGTTTGTATAGCCCTTATTAAAAACATTCGTTCCTCAAGTTGTAAAAATGTGCTAATAACGTTATTCTGAGAGATATTTCCCTCGGCATTATGAACGCGCATCTAACCCACGGGACCGCGCCGCCCGGCACGTTCAAGTTACGTGTTCAGTACTACATGAGTTTCTCTTTACCCATGGATCCACAATAACAACGGACCATATCGCCTTACTGCCAGCCCACGGAGCTGTAATAATGGATATATTGCACATGTTTGCTGTAATTCATAATTTGTAAAATATTATACTACATGGGCTGTATGATGTAAATCTTGTACCGTAAATGTTGTATTAAATAAAGTTAATATTACCGACGTAGATTAATGTTCCTGTAGCTTCTTATTGCACTTGCAATTGTTTTTGTGACGTTTAGATACTACTGGGACCCCAACGTAGAGACTGACAAAAAATAAAGTTTCAAAAAAGTTTAATAAACAAGGTAATCCAAGGCAGGTACTGACGACAGGGAACTTGGCTAGCCGTAGTAAACCAAAAACAAAGCTGCGGGAAAACTTTTCCGACCAAAACTCAAAAATAACTCCTTAACCAACTACAACAGACTCCAGGCTGCAGAAAGGCACTCCGGACCGCGGGACAGCATGAAAAATACTCTGGCAGAGAAGTGAGGTGAGGGCCAGGCTCTTAAAGAGCAGGTAATCAATTGAGTGGGGACAGGTGTGCCTCATCTGCAGCCAGGAGTAACCAGCCACGCCCCCCTGTCACACACCAGCCCTGCAGAGACAGAAAGACAGAGTAGTGAGGGGTAAAAGGAGCACACAACAAGTTAAACACAAAAACAACAAAAGCCCCATGCAAAACATAACAGTACCCCCCCCTCAAAGGACGCCTCCTGGCGGCCTACCAGGACTATCCGGGAAACGGACATAAGAGTTTTGGGTCCAAAATCAGCGAGCGAGAAACCCATTGTCGCTCCTCTGGCCCATACCCCACCCAATCCACTAAATACTGGTATCCACGGCCCCACCTTCGAACCTTCAGCAACCTCTGTACAGTGAAGGCCGGGTTGTGTCGATGAGCCGGGGGGGTGGAGGGGGTTTGGTTGGAGGGCAAAGAGGGCTGCAGGAAACTCTCTTAAGGAGTGAAACATGAAAAGTGGGGTGCACCTTCAAGGCAAGAGGCAACTTAAGCCTAACCACACTAGGATTGATGACCCATTCTATCTCATAAGGTCCAATGTACCTGGGAGTGAGTTTCCGAGAATCCGTTTGAAGAGGGATGTCACGGGAGGAAAGCCAAACCTTCTGGCCCGGTTGGTAATCCGGAGCTGGTCGTCGATGACGATCAGCCATCCTCTGGTTCCAGGCGGAGGTGCGGGTAAGAGCTGCCCGGGCTTCACGCCAGACTCTGCGGGCTCGCCGAAGATGCCCCTGTACTGAGGGAACTGCCACCTCTCTCTCTTGAACTGGGAAAAGGGGAGGTTGGAAGCCGTTGGAAGCCATAAAGGGTGACATACCTGTGGCAGAGCACACCAGGGAGTTGTGGGCGTACTCAACCCATGGCAGATGAAGAGACCATGAGGCTGGGTTTCGAGAGGCAACACAACGAAGAGCCGTTCCCAGGTCCTGATTTGCCCGCTCCGTCTGGCCATTGGTTTGGGGATGGTACCCAGAGGACAAACTGGCCGACGCCCCCAATGCCAGACAAAAGGCCTTCCAAACTTGGGAGGAAAACTGCGGACCCCTGTCTGAAACAATATCCTGAGGGATACCATGCAGCCTAAAAACATGCTGGGTGAGAATAGTGGCTGTCTCGAGGGCAGAAGGTAGTTTAGGCAGGGGGACAAAGTGCACAGCCTTAGAGAAACGGTCAACGATGGTCAGAATAGTGTCGTTCCCGTCTGATGGTGGGAGACCAGTCACAAAATCCACCGCAATGTGGGACCAGGGCCGGTGGGGAATGGGAAGTGGGCGAAGAAGGCCAGCGGGGGCCTGATGTGAGGCCTTGCTGCGGGCACAGACGGAACAAGCTGAGACATACTCCTTCGTGTCTGCGGACATAGTGGGCCACCAGAAGCGTTGTCGAATTAGAGCCAGGGTCCGATGAAAACCTGCATGGCAGGCAACTTTGAACGTGTGTCCCCACTGGAGCACTGGAGATCTAACATCGGGGGAAACGAACAGCCGGTCTGGTGGACAATCCTGAGCCGCTGGATGGTCCTCCTGGGCCTCCTGGACCACCCTTTCAATCTCCCATCTAGCTGCTCCCACGACACAGGAAGATGGCAGAATGGTTGCATCCCTTGAGTCCTCCACTGGGGAAGCGAACTGCCGGGACAAGGCGTCGGCCTTCACATTCCTGGAGCCAGGCCGGTAGGTCAAGGTGAAGTTGAACCGTCCCAGGAAGAGAGCCCACCGAGCCTGGCGTGAGTTGAACCTGGCGTGAGTTGAGCCTGCGTGCAGAGCGAAGGTAAGACAAATTCTTATGGTCCGTCCATACTATAAAAGGATGGTTGGCTCCCTCCAGCCAGTGCCTCCATTCTTGAAGGGCCAGAACCACTGCCAGCAACTCCCGATTACCAACGTCGTAATTCCTCTCAGCAGGGGTCAGCCGACGAGAGAAGAACGCACAAGGGTGGAGCTTCTGGTCTGCGGGGGAACGCTGGGATAAAACTGCCCCCACTCCAGAATCAGAGGCATCCACCTCCACCACAAACTGGACCCCTGGATCAGAATGAGAGAGCACAGGAGCAGTGGCAAACAGACATTTCAGTTTTACAAAAGCTGCCTCAGCTGCAGTAGACCACTCAAAAGGCAACTTGACAGAGGTGAGTTTAGTCAGAGGCACTGCTACCCTACTATAGTCCCGAATAAACCTTCTATAAAAGTTGGCAAAGCCCAGAAACCTTTGCAACTGCTTCCTGTTAGAGGGAGTGGGCCACTCGGTCACTGCTTGGACCTTGGCGGGGTCAGTCCTTAATTGTCCCTTGTCGACGATAAAACCCAGGAAACTCACAGAAGAGGCATGAAACTCGCACTTCTCAGCCTTAACGTACAGTCTGTTCTCAAGAAGTCTCTGCAGTACCAGCCTAACATGCTGGACATGCTCCTGAAGAGTGCGAGAGAAGATAAGGATGTCATCAAGGTACACAAAAACAAACCTGTTTAACATGTCACGCAATACATCATTAATCATAGCTTGAAAAACCCCAGGTGCGTTCGTTAACCCAAAAGGCATTACTAAATACTCAAAATGCCCCCTGGGAGTATTGAATGCAGTCTTCCACTCATCCCCCTCCCTTATTCTCACCAAGTAGTACGCATTGCGAAGATCCAACTTAGTGAAGATGGTGGCTTCATGAAGGGGAACAAAGGCTGAGTCTATGAGTGGAAGGGGGTACTTGTTCTTGACTGTGATCTCATTAAGCCCTCTGTAGTCTATGCAAGGGCGTAGGGTCTTATCCTTCTTGTCCACAAAAAAGAAACCTGCGCCCATAGGCGATGAAGAGGGGCGAATAAGCCCAGCAGCGAGTGAGTCAGAGATGTAACTCTCCATGGCCTCCTTCTCTGGCCTAGAGATATTGTACAGTTTACTAGACGGAAAGGGGGTGCCAGGGAGCAAATCTATGGCACAATCGTAGGGCCGGTGAGGCGGCAAGGATAGGGCGTGGTCCTTGCTGAAAACCTCCTTGACACTGTGATATTCAGGGGGTACAGAGGTGAGATCAATGGGTTTGAGGGGGTCTGGTGCTCTAGTAACTGTGGGGGGTACAGCAGAGTGTAAGCAATGAGAGTGACAGAATAAACTCCAGTTAATGATAGACGAGTTGGCCCAATCTATGTGGGGGTTATGGAGCTTCAACCACGGAAAACCTAAAACGAGTGGCGACATGGGTGAGGGGATAAGGTACAGGGAGATTATCTCGTGATGGTTGCCAGAGATCTTGAGGGAAACTGGAGCAGTACGGTGAGTAACTTGGGCTAGGAGTCTCCCATCTAAGGCAAACACATCCTTAGGTTCTGGAAGAGGCTCAAAAGGAAGTTTAGACTGCATCACAAAGTCAGAGTCAATGAAATTGTCATCCGCACCAGAATCAATCAAGACCTGCAGCGGAACAGAGTTCTGAGACCAGGAAATAGTACCTTTGACTGGGATGCGGTTGGAGGAGGCTGAGTTGATAGAAGTGTGGCTCATCAGTGCTCCCCCTGTCGCTGATGAGCCATGTCTTTTGGCAGAGAGGGACAACCGGTGCTGACGTTACCAGCCTGGCCACAGTAGAAGCAGAGTCTCTGACGAAGACGGCGTTGACGTTCTGATGGAGTAAGCGTCATCCTTCCCAGCTGCATGGGCTCCTCCATAAAGAAGGGAGAGACCTGGGTATCTGGAGCAAGTCTGGGATGCCCGAAGTCAGGAGGATGGCGAGAAGGTCCAGAGAATGCCGGCCGACTAGGAAACTTGGACGGAGGGGGAAAGGAGGTGGAGCTATGTTTTCCTGATCTCTCCCTACGCCTCTCGCGGAGGCGGTTATCTAGTCGTATCGCTAGAGAAATCAACTCCTCTAAGGAGGAGGTTTCATCCCTAACAGCTAGTTCATCCTTTAACTCATCATTAAGCCCCTTATAAAAAATTCCCAGCAAAGCCATGTCTCCCCCAACCGCTCTCAGCTGCAAGAATGCGGAAATCAATAGCAAAATCAGCAACAGAGCCTGAACCCTGGTGGAGTGAAAGGAGTCTTTTACCAGCCTCCTTCCCCCTCACTGGATGATCAAACACTCTACGCATCTCTGCAGTAATAGACGACAGAGACTGACTAATAGGCGAGTTGCTGTTAGATATGGCAAGGGCCCATGCTGCTGCTTTATCACTCAGTAGGCTCATGATGAAAGCAACCCTAGTTCTATCAGTGGAATAAGTGAAAGGCTGTCGCTCAAACACAAGACTACACTGGTGTAAGAACTGACTACAAGACCCTAAATCTCCTGAATACCTGACGGGTGTGGGGATAAAGGGCTCACGAGGATTGCAGGGCTGTCGTTCTGGATCAGCTTGAGGTGGAGGAGCAGGGTCTGTAGCTTGAGCATCGGCAGTCGGCGGGAGTGTGGAGAGATGTGCTGCGACCTGTTCCATACGGCCTCCGATGTTGGTCACACCGGCGGTTAAATCCCGAATCGCTTCCATAACTCTCTGCAGAGCTCTGTCATGTTGCCCTATCATTACCCCTTGAGCAGCAAGCGCTTCCCTGAGTCTCTCATTCTCTGCGGGGTCCATATTGGCCAGAGTATTCTGTGACGTTTAGATACTACTGGGACCCCAAAGCAGAGACTGACAAAAAATAAAGTTTCAAAAAAGTTTAATAAACAAGGTAATCCAAGGCAGGTACTGACGACAGGGAGCTTGGCTGGCCGTAGTAAACCAAAAACAAAGCTGCGGGAAAACATTTCCGACCAAAACTCAAAAATAACTCCTTAACCAACTACAACAGACTCCAGACTGCAGAAAGGCACTCCGGACCACGGGACAGCATGAAAAATACTCTGGCAGAGAAGTGAGGTGAGGACCAGGCTCTTAAAGAGCAGGTAATCAAGTGAGTGGGGACAGGTGTGCCTCATCTGCAGCCAGGAGTAACCAGCCACGCCCCCCTGTCACACACCAGCCCTGCAGAGACAGAAAGACAGAGTAGTGAGGGGTAAAAGGAGCACACAACAAGTTAAACACAAAAACAACAAAAGCCCCATGCAAAACATAACAGTTTTAGTTACTTGTGGGCTACTTAACATAAATAATCACAGTTGCTATCCTTTTACTCCATCACATTTCAAAAAGAAATAGGCTATTTGTTATTTTAACTCCACCACAGTAATCCATCATCAGCTTTACTTTTTAGATAAAGTTTTAACTCACAATTGATCATAACAGGCTTCATATACATTTTTATATATTACCAAGTGGTTTCATGTACAACCCACACAAGTATCATGCTGAATGAAGCTCTGTTGCTTGGATATCACTAGATCCTGATGTCAGCGTAATATAAAAGTACATAACGATTGATGTGTAACTTAGCATAATTTACTAGCTAGCCGCTAGCTGCTAACTGCCGCCTCGTTAATATAAATCCATACCATGCTGTCATGAATGCGCGGTGCTGTTACGTGTACGCAAATTCACATGCTTAATGTGAACGAGCCTTTTGGGCGGCGTGGTGAAAGTTGCGCATGCTCTATGAGTGCACATACGGGTACTTCTCAGGCATGCCGGGTAATCTGTGACGTTTTGCTCTCTCAAAAGTTGGGCCATTTTGTCATCATGCGCTATTGAGCAACTCTCATAGGAATGAATGAGGCCCCGCCTCCCACGCTGTATCCAGTTCTTATTATACATCCATGGTAGTGACACCTACACCGGCTCGTTCGCGACCGACACACAGGGTTGGGTTGTAACGGAATACATGTAACGGCGTTACGTAATCAGAATACAAAAATCAAGTAACTGTATTCAGCTCGCGTTACATTTGAAAAACGAGTAATCTGATTACAGTTACTTTCGTAAACCTGAAGTGAATACATTTTGGATTACTTATTGGAATTATTGGTGGAAAGATTTCCTCTCAACATGTAATATTCATTACTAGTAGGTACAGCCGATTCGAATCATCAGAGCCACCGCAGATGGACCAAAACAGCGTTTGAAAAAAAATCGCGGGTCCGCTCGCTCAGTGAAACAATAACAACGAAACATGGAGGAACAAAAGTCTGCGTTTAAATCGCGTATGTGTGTGTATAGGTGTGTGTGGTTAAAACACATCAGCCTGCGGTCGCTCTTTAGCCTTACTAATGATTATTTCTGAAGGTATACACAGTGAAGGCGGTGCGTGAAAGGCGGTGCGTGAAAGGCGGTGCGTGAAAGGCGGTGCGTGAAAGGCGGTGCGTGAAAGGCACTGCGCGGCGCGCTCGTCTTCTCAGAGGCTGAGTTAACCCTCCCGCTGCCTCCTGGCGCTGCAGAGATCTCATGAAGTGAAGGAGGTTTTCCTTCTAAAAAACAGCTGTGGGCAGCAGACACTGTGAGTGTCACGGATATGAATACAGATCAAGGCAGACTGGTGCACACACTCTCCTGTTTTGCCGATCCGGTGCTTAAACAAATATAGCTCTACACCCCTGGCCGAAATGTCCTTAAAATGAAGTCCGAGTTCGACATTTTAATTCATGTCCTGCCAACACCTGGCAGGACAGAAGGCGACACGCCCGTTCTAAGCCGTGTCCTTCACTCCTCACAAGCTGCATCCCCAAAAAGTGTATTATGTTGTTACATCGTTTCAGATGTGATGTTTCAGTTGTGCTCTTGATAAGCCATTAAAACGGTAAAAACACGTTCAGTTTCCTTTTGCTTTTTGTGTCTCCTGTTCACCAAAACATACCCATCTGTGATGGAAAAAGAAAGTAATCCAAAAGTAATCTAAAAGTAATCTGATTACGTACTTTTTTAAGACACGTAACTGTAACTGTTTTCGGATTACTTTCAGAGCCATGTAATCAGTAATCAGTAACTGATTACATTTACAAAGTAACCCTCCCAACCCTGCCGACACATCACTACTTCATTCACCGGAATAAGTCCCTGAGGGAGTTATTCCGGTGTGAACGCGATCTACTAGATAGTTCCGGAACTAAAGATTTCCGGAGAACTATTCCTGGGAAAAGCACCTATTGGCCCGAACTATGTATCCATCACTTGTTTACAGACACTTATGGTGCATGAAAACATGTGTTTATCCCACTCTAAACCTCAAAAATAGTTGTCTATTTATTTTTCTTAGTGTTGACTTATTAATCAACTCATCTTATGATTACTGATCATTTCAGATCCTTCAGAGCAAGTTGAAGGCCCTGAAATATTTCCTTCTGTGATCAAAGCATCAATACACAAGTAGTGTATAAAGAAAAGTGATACTTCACTGGCACGATTGCTGTTGTGGGTATACACATGTGATCAGTTCAACATGAGGCCCATTATAAGACATAATGTGGCTGGAATGAGGCCCTCTGCACATAAACAGCCTTCACTGTTGTGCTGCTACTCACTCATTCTGCCAGCCAAGCACTTTATTTTCTGAGACATATTAGAGACACACATTAGCACCTGCACACACAAAGACACACATACCCTCACACACACACTCTCTGGCACATTATAACAGGAGAGCTGTAAAAGGATGGACTGTCGAGTCACTGCCAGGTGAAAAGTGTGATGATGGGTTGTTGGCAGCGGCTGCTGGAAGCGGACCAGCAATCCATGTAAAGCCATGTAAGCCCCCCAGGTGTGGGTATACTGTTAGATCATGTGTGTGTGTGAAAGGCTATATATTGGACATGCTCTCCATCTCTTTGCTGGAAAGTGCCAGTCAGCAGTTTCGGCTCCCTGGAAGAGCACAGGGGAACACTTAACCAACACAATAGTGCTCCACCGCTCTTTTCACCTAACACACTGAAACACAGACACACAAACACCTAGATGTTGCAGCCACACATTACTCAACTACACAGTAAATGGTAGCTAAACTAGTTTGCTGCTTAAGTTTATGTTTAGGATCTGGACGTAGATGAGACAGTTTGTCATCTCTTTGCAGTTGTGCCAGCATATTGAATGCCAGGAGTCGTGAGGAAAGGGCTGCTGCATCAATCTGGAAGGGTGTGTGAAGACGATAGAAGTGGAGCAATGACCCACCTACATGTTGATTCATAGACCAGCAGAGCTGTCTATCAATCAAGCTGAATCCTCTCATGGATCTGGGGAGAAAACACACAGTGTTTCAGAAAATCACTTTAAAGAGAAAATGCCACATTTCAAGAGGAAAAAATGCCACATTTCAAGAGGAAAAAAGCTCAAGAAAATACAAAAAAACACAATCACAAAATGTTTATTTATCATATTTTGTATATCATTGACACACAGCAGAGCTTGTGACTCACTCAAATGGCCAAACTGTTTTTCATTTATTTGTGTTGAATGCTCCAAAGAGAACTCGAGCATCTCTCTCCTAGCAAGTATGGCATGTTTCATCATTATTGATAGAGCATTACCTTGACAATGTAAAAACATTGGAAAAATACAACCATTAAAGTTTTCTTTAGGGTCTGTCAGCTAAAAAACAATTGGAATCCTCTTCTTGACTGTGCTATGGTTCAGCATGATGGACAAGCTCGATTTCGATAGGCTGCTACACGACCAGTGTTGGGACTAACGCGTTACTGTAACGCCGTTATTTTTGGCAGTAACTAGTACTCTAACGCATTACTTTTTAAATTCAGTAACTCAGTTACCTTTACTACATGGTGCGTTACTCCGTTACTGCGTTAGTTTTTTTATATAGTCAACAGCCAGGTGAACAGAGATGAGAACTGTACTTAAGTACAGTACTTGAGTAAATGTACTTAAATACTTCCTGTGTCACATGCGGAGACGGGCTGTGGGCGTGTTTGTGTTGTTTACTAACAAGACTATCATGGCGGCGGCGGAGCTCAAGTCTAGTTTCTCCACCTGGAGATATTCTCACTATTTCACTTTTGTCGAGCACAAAGAAAAGAACGTTTTAGTTAAATGTAAGTTGTGTCCTGGCGGGTCAAAGAGCCTATCTACTGCCCAAACCAGTCATTCAAATCTCTTAAAACATCTGCAAAAACCACATGCTGGGACGAAGCTAGTATGCCACAGAGACTGACCCCCTAAACGCACAAGGAGCGTCTGCGCTGCGTTACGGTTGCGCCGCGGCGTTCGCAAAGATCGCGACCACTCTAGTCAATGGGTGCTGTTCCACCAGACGCGCCGCGCCGAGCCGAGCCAGATTGCATATAATGCATGTCAAGTTGATCAACAGATTGTATTATTCTCCAATGCAATAACAGTACTGAAATGAAGGCTATAAGGGCATTAATATAATGGGAGCCCTTTTTTTAAGTAACTAAAACGTTACTTTTCACAGTAACGCATTACTTTTTGGTGTAAGTAATCAGTAAAGTAACTGAGTTACTTTTGAAATGAAGTAACTAGTAATGGTAACTAGTTACTGGTTTTCAGTAACTAGCACAACACTGTACACGACTGACCTGCATTGTGAAGGGCTCCAAATATAACAGTTTTAATGAGCTGTCTGTCTGGGAGTCCATTTGGATTTAATAAGCTCATTAATCTCTATCTGCTCCAGGCACGACCAAATCAAAAAGCAATGTGGTTCCCATCTTTCACCTTACAGCCAGACTCCTATTGAACAATAGTTTAATTGAAGTCCAGTGAAGAAACTTTTTACTGTCTATGTTCATCCCTCATTCAGCCTCAAGGTTTTTGTTGAAATGTGTTTGAGACAGGTAATGTCTGAATGGTGGAATATGAAAGATGGGATAATAGAGATTGAGGTGGATGCTGAGAGATGAAGAGGAGGAGAAAATGGAGAAGATGAGAGGAATTACATCAGAGTTATTGCCAGCTTTTCTGGCTGATGTAATGGCTGAAAACTGAAGGTGATGACAACTTACCTTAACGTCTTTCAGTAGTCGTCTGATGGGAAGCAGCCGGTAAGCAGCAAACCATGATTAGTAAAACTGTGTCTGACAGCACCCGCCACTCAACATTGGAAAAAGTCTCCTGCCCCAATATATCTCGTAATGGCGCACATTTAATATTCCAAACACTGAAGAGGTGAGGCAAGCCTGTGAAAAACATTTTGGTTATTAATTGACATATCTCTTAACTCTTTTGATTTCACATTTCATGCTGTGTCTCTCAATCCACTTTCAACAAACCTTTAGCATCTATCGTGAATTCTCCAGTAGTGGTAAATAGATCTCACATATTTATCTCCATGGCAGAGAGAACCAGAACTGTCTTTGTCACAGATTTACATTAAAAAGACAGGGTTTTATTCTTAATTTTCCCAGTGACATGGTCAATACTAAGCCAGAATATCCTCTATGTTTACAGATTGACTTGAAAAAGGCTTTATGATGTACATGTCTTTACAACACAACAACATAAATATTGTTTTGAATCGGTTGCTCCACTTTGCAGCTTTACTCAATCAATGTTAAGGACACTATGTGTAGGTATGGACAACAAGAAATACTAAACAGGCAATGTTTTGTGAGTGAGTGGGACCAATTATTGCTTATATCTTGAGCCTACCCACATGCATGTATGAGCATGTGGCCAACGCAGTACACATTCCTGCCGATATGTTCACATCATTCCAATGATTGATAGTTAAGTGGCGGAAACGTGTGAAAACACAAAGCTATGCACCGGAAGAATTCTAGTGCAAAAGTGATGTAAAGAGTAAAGGTTACAAAACATTGACAAAAAATACCTATACTAATGTACTAATGAGGAAGGAAATGCATCGAACTAACATTATTAGGCCTTTAAACCTTTAAATGAATTTGTTTGTAATACATCTCCAAATAGTAGCTTTGAAAAGTAAAAGCTGACAGTGAAGAAGCACATCGGTAAGTGCATGTCACTTGACATAGTCGTAGCGTGTTAAATGTGTGTTAACGTTAAATTGAAATGTAGTTGAGTGAAATATCTTTAATATCTGAATCCATGGTCTCAGGTGTCAAGCCTCTCCCGGTTCCTAGCAAACACTGCACCACAGCAGCAACCCGACCCCTCTTTTGTCGCTTGGGGTAAAGTGGTCGCCGTTGACAGATTTTGACAGTTAGCTGGACTGTCAACATGAGAGGGAAAAGGCTGGAGCAGCAAAATGGTTCGACATTTTTCAACCTTACAATGTTTTACAAGCACATGTGTGTTGGAATAATTGAAGTAGAGATAATATTTTCACATTTAACACACCCAAGCAGAGATTGTCTCGAGATTCTGGTTGCAGTGAAGGGATTTTCTCTCATAATGTATCTTTCGTGACATGTGTCATTGGCATCTCATATTTCTGATACATTTGAAACTTCCTTTAGTTTAGTGAGGTTACCAGGTAATGTCACATTAACTCTTGTATGAGTCACTTCTTGCAAAAAGGTAGCACAAGGGAACTTAATCTCCTCTGTGACCTTAGCCATCATCACACCTTATTATATCCTTGCTCATACACACCCAGTGATGGCCAACTACACTTTGAACCTTAAACTCCCTGCCAAGTTATGTACTGCCAGTTTCAGGTTTCCTAATTGATTGCTTGACGTATTTATCATCGCTGCATGTCATGGCTGGTTTGGAGTCTTTCACTGAATCCATGGTTGGAGTGATTAAGTGGCCCTCTTCCCTTTCAGTGTCTCAGATCAATGCCACATAAAAATCTCACGTATTTTAACAGCCGGCTTTCCAAGACTTGTACGGAAGAGTTTCTTGATTGATGAATGACAAGAGAAAAACTGTGGTGGTTTATGAATAGATATGCATGTGTCTAATGGGCAAATGAGCCCATTACACACAGAGAACAATGTAAAATTTGAACAGCAATGAAATGAAATATTATTGTGAACTACAAGCATTCTCACACTATAGCGACGCTTTCTTTTGAGATCTTATTTCCGCTGACCTGAGACCCTTTCACTTGAGGGGAATGAATGACTGCCAAGCCGTGACAAAGCCAGATCTTTTTCCCAAACAAAGTGGCCACTTTAGCAAGGAATTTGACATGAGTGATAACCTCATTGCTTCTCCCAACAATCTTCCTATTCATGAGATCTGAGCCGTGGACACTTGGGTTTGTGTTATTAGCCTCACAGCTACAAAGGGTTAATGATGCAAACCAGTGAGGCAGTGAGTATCACAGAGAGGGAGTGAGCACTGCTAATCTGAAGGTTAGAGGATGGAAGTTTGAAACAACAGGGTAACATTTTACATCATAAAGATTTCACCTAATCTGGTTCAGGCTTGTTATTGTATTTAAGTTCTTATACATTCATACTTTCTATTATTGGAATGTGACCAGAGTATAACACAAATTCTGCAAATTCAAAATCTTGTTTTTCAGCAAATGTCAAGTTATAACAACACAAATGTGGTTGCACCAGCTAGCAGCTATACACCAATAGCTAGTTTCAAAATTGGGTCACACCTTTAAATTCAAGAAAAGTACTTGCTGGTAGAGACTTCCAAGTTGTTTATAGTACTTAGCAAATGCTGGTATAACTTAATTTTATTTTCTTATCTGCAAAGTTCATAAACTGTTTTTTTATTCATGAATTTTTAGGAAGTACGTTTTTACAATTTAGAGTCTTCTATATTTTCTTCGAGTACACAGTGACATAGAGTGTGTGTATACCTGTAAGTGTATATTGAGTGTGTGTTTGAGAGCATGCTTGAATAAAGCAATCCCAACAAATAACACAATCCAGTAACAACACACACACACACACACACATCTGGTCAGAAATCCAAACAGTGGAATTGTTTTGATTTTTTGTACTAGGGGTGTAACGGTATCCGTATTCGTCCCGTACCGTCACGGTTCGGACGTCACGGTTCGGCACATGCAGTCACACAACGAATACGCCTTTTTTTTACGAGTGGGAAAAAAGTCATTCAGGGCAGTATCCATTACACTATTTATAATCCAGGGGGCGGTATTGCGCCTAAAAGTAGTTTGCCAGCCGCCCTTAAACAACAAATGAAGAACAAGAAAACACAACAACAAGAAAAGTTAGGTTGCGTTCCGATAATCCAAAAATCAGCTCCTAAATTCTAACCCTATCTCCTATTCCTTGACCTCTGAGTGAAACGTCACGGGGTTAAGGGATAGTGGATAGGAGAATTCAAAAGGATTTAGGAGAAGAGACTGCGGTACTTTAGAGAATCCGAATGCACTTTCACTATCCGACGTGTTTATGGTGCACCAGCGGACGTCATGAATGTGCGTCTGCTGCTGTGGGGAAACTATGGAAACCACAGTTTTCTATACAGTGGACTACAACATGGATGTTTAATAAGAACGAGGGACTTCTGTAAACTCATCTAGAGACTCTGCACCGTGCTCTGATGCTGTTGTTTTATTCTTTATTAACCTTGGCAACAGAGAAACATATTCTTCATGACCAAAGTTGGAATTGAAATAAAAAAGGAAAGTGAAACTTATGCTCATCACCCTCTCCCACATTAATACCAATGATCCCAATACGTATGATTGTATGAACTATGAAAATATCTTAAAATCAATACAAATGTATTTATTATAAACGTTAGTCCTTAACTTCTATCACTGTGTATCTCACCTTTCAAACATATTTTAAAAGTTGAACAAACTCCACACAGCTCAGTAAAGACTGTGAAATGTTGACTTTATTTGATAATTTCAGTAAAAACTAACGTTCATATTTCTCTTTTTGATTATAATACTGATGAACGTTCAGAACAAAGCACTTTGGCAACTTACCACATACGTTTTAAAATGCTTAATAAGCACCGTAACGTTCATGATATAATTTCTCGGTCATAATCGGTTGTTTCCGTGAACGGCCGACTGTTGAGTGACGGCAAATGCTGCGGCTGCAATGCATTGTGGGGCAGCATTTTCTCCTCTCCTTTCATCAAGGGAGGTCCAGTGGTTCCTAAGCTAAAGGAGGTTATAAAGGAAGTTTGAAACCTCCTTTCCTTTCATTTGGAGAATTGGAACGGCACTTAACATGGCTGCCACTGACGTACTTCCGGGTCATTTCACTTGGTTAGGAAGGTTCCTAAGCTAAATGGACTATTGGAACGCAACCTTAGTATGGCGATTTCAGATAACACACAGGAGCTAGAACCCACCTGCTTCTTTTAAATCAGCTGTGTGGGAACATTTCGGGTTCCCCTGTGGACTACAATAACGATGGAGTGCGAGTGGTGGATCGGACGAGGACGGTGTGTCGACGGTGTGTCGGCGTGTGTTACTATTAGCATACAGCGGTGCTGTATGCTAATAGTAACACACGCCAAACATGCTAAATCATATCTGAAGGCATCACCCAGATTTGCCAATCACCGGAGTCCGGCAAAAGACAACAGCAGTTCAACAGCTGATCCCCGCTGTTTTTAATAAACCAATAGACAGGAAAGCCGTGAGACCAAAATAAATAATGGAAGCTTTTGGCATATGTTTTTCAACGACTTTGCGCTCTTGAAACACTTTCTTATTATTTATGATGTAATATTTTCAAGACAATCTTTTTAGTTTTACAGCTTGATGAAACCTTTTTGTTTGACATCAGCCATTATAGATATGGCCATCTGTGTGGTAGCCTACTGTTTGTGGTTTGTTTTTAACTGTTTAATACAGTTAATTATTCAAAATGAGGTTACTTATTTTTAAACTGAAACTTGCACTACTGTTCAAAAATAAATAACAACAAACCTGGAATTATGCATTTGGGACTTTTTTTTTGCTTTTTCTTGTTGTACCGGACCCGTACCGAACCGTGACCCCCAAACCGAGGTACAAACCGAACCATGAGTTCTGTGAACCGTTACACCCCTAGTCTGTACTCAATGTGCATGTATGCAACCCTGCATGTGTTATGAACAACCTGATCTCACCAGAATGTGTGACTCCACCACGACTCCTTAACACCGCATTGCGTGGTGGTGTCACGAACTTTGTTACATTTACGTGTCTGCACCACGCAAACAACCCCAATGTAAAGTGAATGAGGCTCCTTTGTCGTGGTGCACACACGCATTTCTACAACGTCCTGCAGTGAGCTTTTATTCTATACAATGTTTTTAAAATCTACTTTATAGCTTGTAGTAACTCACGGGAGGCTTCTTTTATTTTATTTGTATTCATAATAATTTTTATTTTTCGACAGAATGTATTATGGTGCATTAGTTACGATTTTTTGTTCTCAAAAAACAGTGCATTGTGTGTAATACAACTGTGATTTGTATTAAATTAGTTTGTTTTTAAGGAAGGCCAGAGCTTCAGCTGTGTCAAATAGATTGTTCCCTTTAGTTAACGTTTTTTAAAAGAACATTATATTCCGATTTGATCATGTCCCCTTTATTGTATTACGGAGAGCAATGTGAGCATCCATTCCCATTGGATAATGCAGGATTTTACACCCGGAAGTAAGTATTCTCTGTCGATTGATTTTACAGTGCTATCTGCACTACTCATCAACTAAAAAACACCAGATTATCCTTGTTGATTACACAACATTGATTGGTTTAAATTGTGTGCAATGCTTTTGTAATTTTCCCCTTCGATTCGGAGAAACAAACATTTGTTCAGTTTAGGATGGCCGAAGACACTACACTACCCAGAATCCTCAGCTATCGTTTGGGACTACACCATGTGCTTTGCTTGACAATGTTGAAGTTTACCTGAGCGACAAACAGCATTTTGAAATGGAATGAAACCCATCGACAGCACACTATTCAAAACAGGAATCGAACGTCTCCCCCCTTAGGTCACAGGCTCCTCCAACAGTGCAACACAATAAAACAGATAAACAGAAAAAATAGTGCAAGTCAATACAAAAAGAAAAAAAGTGAAATAAGAGTATATACAAGTGATTGGAATATGATATATTAGACACATCATTTCTACAACCTGATCTCACCAGAATGCGTGACTCCACCACGACTCCTTAACACCGCATTGCGTGGTGGTGTCACGAACTTTGTTACATTTACGTGTTTGCACCACGCAAACAACCCCAATGTAAAGTGAATGAGGCTCCTTTGTCGTGGTGCACACACGCATTTCTACAACGTCCCGCAGTGAGCTTTTTTTCTATACAACGTTTTTAAAATCTACTTTATAGCTTGTAGTAACTCACGGGAACCTTCTTTTATTTTATTTGTATTCATAATCATTTTTATTTTTCGACAGAATGTATTATGGTGCATTAGTTACGATTTTTTGTTCTCAAAAAACAGTGCATTGTGTGTAATACAACTGTGATTTGTATTAAATTAGTTTGTTTTTAAGGAAGGCCAGAGCTTCAGCTGTGTCAAATAGATTGTTCCCTTTAGTTAACGTTTTTTAAAAGAACATTATATTCCGATTTGATCATGTCCCCTTTATTGTATTACGGAGAGCAATGTGAGCATCCATTCCCATTGGATAACGCAGGATTTTACACCCGGAAGTAAGTATTCTCTGTCGATTGATTTTACAGTGCTATCTCATCAACTAAAAAACACCAGATTATCCTTGTTGATTACACAACATTGATTGGTTTAAATTGTGTACAATGCTTTTGTATTTTTCCCCTTCGATTCGGAGAAACAAATATGTTTTCTGAGTAAAGGATGGCAGAAGACACTACACTACCCAGAATCCCCAGCTATCGTTTGGCCTACACCATGTGCTCTGTTTGACAAACCCCGTTTTTTTCACCAGTAGGCTTGTTTGAGACACATTGCGGCTCGCCTCGAAAGTAGATGAGAGTAGCCGATCGCAGCCGGGGGAGGTGTCAAAAAGCTCGCCTGAAGTCGGACAGCTCCGAGTCGGCTTCTTCTTCTTCATCTTCTTCTTCGCATTCTTCTTCTTCTTCTCTCAGTTTTTTGGCAGATTGCAAACAACTTTAAGGTGCATACCGCCACCTCCGGAGTCGGCTTGACTCGGTTTGCATTTATAAAGAATGCACACATGTGTTTAATCGTTAATGTCAGATATGTACTAAGTAAATACATTTGTTCCTGCTCAAGATTAGATTCAACTTTATTGTTATTGCACAGATTACAGGTACTGAGACAACGAAATGCAGTTTAGCTTCTAACCAGGTGCAACAAGCAGTGAAGTGGAAAGTAATGTACACAATCTACAGAATAACATATAGAATGATGAATAAACAGTGGGGTATGAATACACTAGATATCAGCCTGTGAGCAGTATGAACAGTGTGTATGAATATGCTAAGATATATAAAGTATGAAAACGGTAAGCAGTATAGTATAAAATATATAGATATTAATTTCATGATGATAAACATTGTGGAACAATGATGAAAAATGGGAATGGATGTGGCGACGTAAAACTGACACAAAACAACAACAAACTTTTGCCAGCCAATTGGAGAGTTTCATCAGCAGCACGTGGTAAAAACCACCAATGAGCGCTCAGCTCGAGATACCAGCGAGCCGTTTCCCATCAAGCATTTAGCTTCCGCAGCTCGTGGAGAGCAACTGAGCCAACTCGCCTCGCCTCGCTCTCAAGGCTGCGGGCGTCTTTGTCCCGCGAGATTTCAAAGTCTCATGTGGGCGAGCCTCCAGAGCAAGTCGGACAAAATGACTAACCATCATGCAACGCACTAGCAAGACGTTGATCGCAACTGCGCAGGTCTGCGCAGGTCTTGCTTGTCTCAAACAAGCCTATTCATTCCGATGGCTGGCGTCTATGTCACGTGATCTTCAAATGTCTCCCTGCAGAAAAAGAAAACATGGCTGAACTTCGTTTTATTCTAGGTGTAAAATGCCTATTTTAAAGTTAGTTTGGCCATTAAAATGCGTTTTGATGTCATTTGATGCGAGAAATATGAGTTGTTATTTCAGATTATGTGTGCAGTGGATGTACATGATCTTTAGTTTGCTAGTTATTACGAAGATTACTTCAGGAAATCGCGACGTTTTCATTGTTACCAAGGTGGTTGCTAGGGACGCTGCTATCGATATTATTTCTGTTATGTTGTGTAACTGTTTAATGGTGTTATCTTTATTGCTACCCCCTTCCCCGTCAATGTATAGTGTTGGTCCACAGCCTAAACATATTAGTTTAACAAAATCCGCATCTAAAGATAGCCTACGTTATTTCCCCCCTGTGCAATTCCAGTCTCACATCTCAGAGCACACCGTCATTAACAAATACCGGAAACAGACCGAAATAATAATAATACCTTATTCCGAGTGTGCTTGCTTTTCTCTTTGAAAGTCATCACATAACGGCATTGTAATACACGGTTCGGCTGCATTACATATTACATATCTGCCGTAGTTCTGTATTTATAGAGCCCTGATGAGAAGACAAACATGAGGAACTGAAAACGTGACGTGGATCATAAATATATCAGCCATTAAACAACATCTTACATTTCTTTTCACACAATGCGTCTCCTTGCAGTATCAACACTAATTCGGCTCACTTTTATATTTGATCCAATTGGTAGATAGGCTGTATTTACACCATAAAGGTGCACAGTTGATATAAAGGGACACCTGGTGGTTAAAGCATGTTATTGAATTTCAATATTTTTATTATTAGATATTAATACGATCCCTATAAAGTATATTCATTACTCGTTATTCTCTACTAATTGTTAATTAAAGACTGTATGTAATGCTAAAATGCTATTTTGCACATCCCTTTCAAGATTTCAAGATTTTCTAAGGTTTATTGACATATCATATAGGCCTACACAACTGTGGTGTAGTTCTGCACTGAATGAAAAACTTGGGTTGCAGGTTCCTCAATAGTGCATTACAAGACATCTATCAATATTTGTGCATACCTCCAGCAATGTTAACTATGTTGAAGCACTTATTTTAACTGATATTATACATAATGTATTATACTCTTATAGATGTATGTAGATATTTCATCTCCGGCCTTGTCAGGTATTGAACAATCAATAAATAAAGAACACAGAATTGTTGAATATAAAACACAGAATTTATGTGATTATACTAAATGATTTTCAAATAAACACAACTGCATATTTAACTGTTACACATGCTGATGTAACGCAAATGTTCCAACTTGGGATCAATAAAGTATATCTTATCTTAAGCTGATCGATGGCTACTGCCATATTTGCACAATGTGCCTCTGAACCTTGACAAGTGCATGTTTCAGGCTTATCAATTAATGTAATGTAATGTTATCACAGGGGTCACACACATAAGACCAGCTGTTAAATAAAGCTCTTCTGACCTTAGCTGGCATGTGGGTATATATAGTAATACTGCCCATAATGGGCACAAGCAATTTTCACCCATTTATTAATTATATGTTTTAAATGTGAGTGTTTCCTTTCCCCTAAACCTCCAGGGATGTACACAGTTTAATACTGGCAACTTCTTATTATGGGAAATACGAAAACGTCTTTTAAAACTACAACTCCCAGTAGAGACGTGCCATAGAGAACATGTTGCGAAACAGAATAGCCAGCATGTGTAGTTCTGGGGACGGGGTGGGGAGGGGGGACGCGGTGGACCCGTTCAAATCCAGTTTTGGACAGTCTGCCGTGGTTCCATCCCATTTCAAGTGCTGTTCGAGAATCGGCTTAACCCTCGGAGCACACTCTCCAATCACAGAGCTTGAGGACTATCATGGGGTTTGTCAAGAGCACATGGTGTAGTCCAAACGATAGCTGGGGATTCTGGGTAGTGTAGTGTCTTCTGCCATCCTTTACTCCTGGGAATGGAGCTCACATTACCTTTAAGGGCAGCCTACATAAACGAATGCCGTGCTTCCATGAGCGTCAAATCCCGACGCAGATGGGAATACATTGCAATCAGTTGAAAGCTATTTGCGTCTCTTTATGACGCTGAAGGAGCCTAGGAGCGTCACAATTGGACGCCACGGACACTGACCAAACGTCGCTATTGGACGCTTAGGGAGTGAGAGTGTGTTGATTTTGTTCACATTATATATGCTTCCGTTAGGCAATATTATAAGGAATAATTCTGTAAACTTTCATTGTTATGCGGATGATACTCAACTATATTTATCAATCAAGCCTGATGAAATCAATCATCTAAATAAAATTCAAGACTGCCTCAAGGACTTAAAAACATGGATGACCTTAAATTTTTTTATGTTAAACACGAAGTTATTGTACTTGGCCCGAAGAATCTACGAAACAAATTATCTAAAGATATACTAACTATGGATGGCATTAATTTGGCCTCCAGTGAGACTGTAAGGAATCTTGGTGTTATATTTGATCAGGATTTATCCTTTAACGCCCACATAAAATCAATTTCAAGGACCGCCTACTTCCATCTATGTAACATTGCAAAAATCAGGCATATCTTGCCTTAAAACGATGCAGAGAAACTAGTCCATGCATTTGTTACTTCAAGGCTGGATTATTGTAACTCTTTATTATCAGGGTGTACTAAGAAGTCAGTCAAGTCGCTTCAGCTGATTCAAAATGCTGCAGCTCGTGTACTAACCAGAGTTAGGAAAAGGGACCACATTACCCCTGTTCTGGCTGCCTTACACTGGCTCCCTATAGAACACAGGATAGAATGTAAAATTCTTCTTCTCGCCTGCAAAGCCCTTAATGGGCAGGCGCCATCTTACCTTAAAGAACTCATTATACCCTACTGTCCTACTAGGGCATTGCGTTCCAAGAATGCAGGGTTGTTGGTTGTTCCTAGAGTCTCTAAAAGTACAATGGGAGCCAGAGCCTTTTCTTAAGCTCCACATTTGTGGAATCAGCTTCCAGTTTGTGTTTGGGCGGCAGACACCCTATCCGTTTTTAAGAGTGCGCTTAAGACCTTCCTTTTTGATAAAGCTTATAGTTAGGGCTGATTAGATTCAGCCCCTAGTTTTGCTGATATAGGCTTAGTTTGTCGGGGGACATCTTACTTCTTCCTTCTCTCTGTCTATACCTGTGTACTCTCATGTTCCGATTAACCCAGCTTCCCCACAATTCTCTCTTTTTGGTGTCTATATACGCCGGGATCCGGAGTCATGGATGATCCTGCGGTCCTGTGTCCTGGATCGCGAGCCCTGGATCTTGAGTCGTGGCTGTGGTCCTGGATCATAGGTCCTGGATGGATATCCTTGTGGATTCATCTTCTTATTACAGACACATGCATTTCCAAACATTTGGACTACCTATGTTGCAAATGTATTATCTTTTCAATTTACACACAGCATCTATTGCACGTCTGTCCGTCCTGGGAGAGGGATCTGTTACTCTGTTACTCTCTCCCTGAGGTTTCTCCCATGTTCCCCTTTAAACTGTGGGTTTTCTCCGAAAGTTTTTCCTTGTACGATGTGAGGGTCTAAGGGTGTCGTATTGTCATACTGATATTCTGTACAAACTGTGAAGTCCACTGAGACAAGTGTAACATTTGTGATATTGGGCTATATAAATAAACATTGATTGATTGATTACGGTGGACTTTTGTTTTATAAGCCTATTACCGATCAGATTGAAGATAATCAAAGAATCTGATTGGTACATTGACATTATAACACCCGTTAACAATTAACTTATCACTTGTTGATGCTGGCAGGTAAGAAAATAATAATCGAATTAATGTGCATACAAAAAATCATTATCTTTGCATAAAAAGTCCCATTGCACTCAAGAGAGAGGCACACATAGAATTGAACCTGAGCGCATGCTGAAAAATTATAAGCTTTATCCCTTCCACTATGAATTTGATGAAAACATTTATTTTTAATTTTCTATTGGGAATTTCAAAATATATTACTTTGCTTTCATTGTTAAATGATAACTGAGAAGAAATAGTGAATATAAAGCCTCACAGCCATGCAACATTTCCGGAATTGATTGTTCACGGCTTAAAAGGTGAACATTGTTAATTGTTCTCATATCATTTTCATACATTCTGTTTGACTACATTGTGGTAAAGCCATTACCACATAAGGTCTATCTTTATCTCTACTGCAGTAATCTCTGCTCTGTCCTACCTAAGAAAGTCTCCTTCAGTGAGACACAACAGCAGATTACAGACAAGAGCAATGGTGACACAGAGCTGCCATCTGATGGGAAGACAGCTTTCCCACGACCACGATGTCTCCAGGGAGCCCCAGACACCTACAACACTATCAAAACAAACTGGAAAGCACAATTGTGTATGTGTGTTTGTACATGTATCTGTACATGGGGTGCTGCTATCACCTGTTATTTCCAGTGTAAGGTGAATAGATAGGAAAGTTACACAGTAGGAGCGTATGTTATTGTGTGTGTTTTCATGTGTGTGCCTCTGCATAAAGGTGCCCTTTTACTGCAAATATGAGTTGTTTAAAAGAGAGGAGGATAAAACTCCATAATCAGATAAGTAAACACCCACAGTCCCTCTGCTGGGGTCGGAGAAAAAAAAGCTGATAAAAAGCTGAGATAAATTATTATCACAGTACGTGAGGAGACAAAGGGCTGGGTGGGATTGTATCTGCTGTTAGATTAGTGTTCGGGTTGACTGGCAGCCACAGACAGAGCAGACAAGGGGGTCCAGAGCCAAACCACAAACCCACTTTCTCACGGTCTTCGAGATCACTGTGCAGCATAATGTGCTCTCAAACACACGCTTCAAATCTTTATTGTCAGCTGAGAAACTTTAGCTTTGAATCAAGACTTTAGTGTGTTCATGACAAGTGTTTTTTCAATAAATGAAGCTGGCAAACATTCACAAATTGTAGGAATGGGTTTGGTGGGCAAAAGAGACAGGTTTCTGATATTGGGGGTGGATGTTTGCATCCTGTATGTGTTTAGGCTGAGGCAATTAGGTTAAGGTTTAATTTTGGTTTATAGTTTGGGGTGGATTTAATATAGCAAAACTGTCTTACTTCAAAGCACTACTATTTCCATTCTTAATACCACTACAAGCATTTTGAAAACAACAACACTTGTACAATTAATTACATTGGTTACTAATTCAATTAGATTTTAGAAAACAAATAATCAAATGTCTTGAGTACATGTTTAGTCTGTTTGTATAACTTTAAATGTGCTAAATAAAAAATATAAAATATTTGCTACTTGGCAATACATGGAGAACTGTTTATTATATCATACATAAGTGGTGCTTATCTTCATTTTGAAGGCTACCATACCCCCCATAATTGGCCTATCACTGGTTATACTGGTGCATTTTAAATGAAGCAGCTCTTCAAAATTCCATCCTTGACTACCTTTGTGCATCAGAAAATCAATTTACATTTGTATTAAGTGGTACTTGATTGAAAATGGTACAGCTTTCTTTGAATCTCAGTCACAGTCCCTCAAAGCAAAGGTCAGCAGCTTCCAGAAAATAAGGAAAAAAAACTACAGAGGGATACTCAGCATACATTTCCACATCTTTGAAAAATATCAGTGGCTTTCATTAGCCATCATACGCATATTGGAGTGGATTAGATGGAGGGTGACGGGGGAAAGTGTGCACCTCTTGTTTTATGTTATAGTAATGGTGGAGAAAATGGCTGAATAATACATGACATAGTGCTTTAATTAGCAGGCAAAAGAGGGCACTTGGTAATTAAAACACAAGCATGTTAGGAAAGGTCAGAGGCTGGTGCTGGTACATATCTTAAAGGAAAGCAAGGGATATGTGATGGGTACTTGTATGTAAAGGCGTCATACTGATTTGTCATTCTTTGTATATTTCTGAAGAGATCTTCCTCTTCGTTATGGAGTGTGAATGTGAGATATGCGGATAATGGCTTTGATAGTGGGATCAAATAATATTTCTATAACTTTATCTCATTGCAGTTGCCTTCGCTCTTTGGTAATATTTTCATCTTGAAGGTGAGAAAATATTCAAAGCCCCTTCCCTCTCATTTCAAATAATGCCATCGTGTTTACATGAAATATATTAGCAACATGACACCAGTGGTAATGGGGTAAATGTCTTGGTCATTATTTGAGTACTTTTATTAACAGCAAATAAATCAAACACACAGGCTTGAGTTGTGGAATACTATGAAGTAAGATCAACAGAGCCAGAGTTTGTTTGACTTAGCTGGCTCGACAAAACCAAAATATCCAATCGGAGTTAAAAGGTACCACAAAGGTGTGAAAGATATAGACAAGGGTCCATTTTGAAATTACTAGGCCCTTGACGGCAATGACAGTGACGCAAAATCCCTGAATTGTCCTTAAGTGGATTTAAGAATAACTTGAATTAAAACAAAGATTGTTATTTAATCCATAGCCAAGTGTTGAGAGCCGTTAGCGGCGTTTTACCAGCATAAATAGCATATTATGTGCATGCTCACTTTATACGTATGGCCATACTAATCTGGACAAGCCTGATCTTGTCCAATATTTGAATCTCAGCAGGGTCCAGTACTTCGATGGGAGACCTCGGAGGCCTCGGAATTGAATCCGATATAGGGATAGTGTTGATATTGTATGTTTTATACCACTGTTTGTTTTCGATATTTAGTGTGAGTGACAGGAGTGAACACAAATGATTCTGTGGTCAAACTAGCGACAACAAAACAAGTGGCATGTCACTTAGTCAAATCCTCAAGACAGGATACAGGATAATGCTTTCACAAGACAGTCATTATGATTTTCTCAGCCACATTATAAGCAAACAAAATTCTCCCACTCAGGGGATGATGGAGACTAGTTCCCTGCTGCAAACAAACATTTCTTGCTGTACAAATGTCTCCTAATTTCTGTAAGTATGTGTCTGAAGGGGGGATTGATAAATAGTTAGTGGAAAGTTTGTCTCATTGGATAAACTCACACACCACATACAGTACCTTTCCTGGCATGTGGTTGACACTGGATTTTGAACAAACTCACAAACTGGCCTTTGACTGCACCTACCCTTAGGAACTGTAAAGCTGCCTTGATGATAACTCGTTCCGACACTGTGACAGGAGCCGGGGAACAAAGCTCAACACCCCAAGCCCTCCCATCTTCCCGTAATACATATTGCTCACTCCTCCTCACATAGGTACAGAAACACCACAGGGGACTTGCCACCCACCCACACAGAAATTACACAATCTTCCTCTCAAGTCCCTCCAGCTTTACAGTTATTACTTGTTTCAATTATATATTTCACATAGGGCAAATAAAGCTTGATTTAGGTTATGAGATGGAAACCGAAAGCTGAATGTCTCAACCTATACTAAAGTGTCTAACTGTTAGAAGAAGCAAATACACAAAACCACACAAAAAGATAAAAACAAATGAGCAAATGTACTCTCAAAAGCAGAGGAGATAGTGTAAGGGAAGAAAGGCTGCAGGAGGAGAAGAAGCGGAAAACCAAATAAAAGGGAAATTAAATGTGAGGAGACAAGTGGTAAAAGGCAGGGTTGTAACTGTGGCCTTGAAAGTATATCAGCGTGACCAACAGCAACCACTCAACCATAAGTACTATTTACAAGATGGGAAACTACTGTTATTTATGTGTGATCCGTGACACCGCTGAGAGCAGGGGAAGTCAAGTGTAGTCCAAGACAATGTGAAGAAATGCCACTCTACTTTTGTACACACACTGCACGGTCACAAGGTCACTGGTCATCTTGGGTAGCTTAATACTTTCTTAAAAGTGTGTTTCTTGTAAGTATGAAACGCTCACAGCTGTTAGGCCAGCACACACACATGAATGCACTTGAGCAGGCTTGTGCAGGGAAAATATATGCATTTTTCAAATATTCTGACAGCAGACAGTCCTGGTGAGTGTACTGAGTAAAATTACCTCAACTGTCATCCTAAGAGAACATACAGTATGAAAGCAAAAAAATAAATAAAACCACACTGTAGTCCGGCTACATTTTCTCGCAGAACATAATTAATTAATTCAGCGCTCTTCCACTACATTTTGATGGGTTTGTTAGCTTCAGGAAACTATCAACCTGGTACAAATCAGCAGTCGTTTGAAGGAAAATCTGCTTTTTTTTCAGAAGAATACATTTTTCTGAAGTCAGTGGGAGGACTGGAAAGCTCTGAGACTAAAACCGGAAATGCCATGGTTCTGGTCACAAATTTAAGAAAATGTTGGTTTCATTTACTGTAAACTCTTGATCCAACACTGATTATATTCTCTATTTATATACCAAGTACAGTTAAACAATTAAATTAAAAACCTACTTAGATACACAAATTAAAGGAAAATTGTCTTTGTGAGCATTGTTTCCTGTTTTTTTTACTTACGTTTTTTTCACAGTCTGAAGAAATACATTTACAATAACTTTCATACATCATAAAGGTATATTATAAGATTCTGTGTAAAAAGTTTATCTCTACTGCTTTGTTAGTTTCCACTTTGTTATGTAGCTGATTCACAGTGGTGGAAGAAGTATTCAAATCATTTACTCATTAACAGAGAATAATTTAATTGAGGCTTTGTAATTTATAGTCCTACATCTGCCGTTGACCTGAGTCAAATCTTACAAAAATATGAACTTCAAATATAAGTACCAAAAGCGAAATACTCAATCGTATATTTCAGAATAATCTGTATATTTTAGCTGGAATTCAAATAATGCATTCATATGTAGGCCTACTACTTTAAAGTTGCAGCTGGTAGGAATAATCTACATTTCTTTATAAACTGCTTAGAAGCTTCAATAAACTCACATTACATATTGATTAGATATATTTGTTATTGTTAATCTTAATCTGTGAAGTAACTAATGCTATCGAAAGAATTTGTTGGAGAGTAATGATGCCGTAAAAAGAAATATAAAGTCAACAATGACCAAACCTGAACGTGCTGCTCCACCGCGTGGTGGGCTCAGTTTACTGCAGCGTCAGGCTCTGTGTTTACAGTTGCTAGGTTACGAAATAATGTCCAAACTCCTTAACGTCGTTGAAAACCTCGTTGTTTTCCCTGCTCTCGGTATCAGTTGCATTTTGTTGTACATTCAAAACAATGGCAGGAAAGGAGAAACCGGTGCTGGATATAGTCCATCAAAACTCAATTCACGTTGAGACGATCCGGAAAGAGCAAAGATACCAGAAACTCCACACGGAGTTCAGCATCAACCCGCACAGGACATGTAAGTATAACAAGTGAAGTATGTCAGTCAATAGCTTATTTCCGTCCATCAATCCTACTTCTGATCTGAATGTGAAATATGAAGATTAGTTAAAAAATGAGAAATGACAAAGTGTTGTCAAAATGGTTATAGGCCTACTATTACTCATTGAGAATAAACATATTGGGCACTAAATTGTTACCATTATGCTTGTTGTCAACGTATCTGTTAATTATAACTGAAGCCTGTATTATTGCAAGGGAGATTGTCTCATGTTTTTACATTTAGTACACGTCCTGCCAGACAAACCCATGTCAAGGAAACCAACAGAAGTGATTGCAGAGAACTGTAAGTCTCCATGGATAACTACAAGGAAACAAAAAGTGTTCTGGATAAACAATATCATGTTCTTCCAAACAGGATAAAGAAGATATGAACTCAATCACTATGTGTACATCTGGATTCTGATTATGTACATTTATTTTCCCCAGCGGACTTCATCGATGCCTTCCACAAAGCTCATCAAGAACCCACCAAGAAGTATGCAATGCCACAGACGGAAAGTCATGAGATAGGGTGGCTGTCAGCTCCACTGGTGAGTGAAAACATTGCATTGATTTAAAAATGATTATTAACCAAACTGCAGGACATCAGGGTGGCCTTGTGACCCGAAGGCCTGCACTCTTGAATTTAGAATCATTTATTTGTATGATCAAACGATGAAACAGAAACATGGCCATCCGTTTCCTGGCCTTATGTAACTAATTTAAATCTTTATCTCCAGATCTTAATCAAATTCTCATTCTGTCCATTATTTTTTCCCCAGATACCATCAACCCGCAATGACAGGAGATTCAATTTTTCCAGAATCAGCACAGACGTCACCATACACCAGGAAAAGGCAATGCGTGCATCAAATTAGACGAAGAGAGAAAGAATAAAAATCTCTTACAATAAGCAACCTATGTTCCGATTTATTTGTTTATAAACATACAGGTACATCGTGTATTTCCCTCTTAGCAAGCAAAGGAAAATCATTTGCAGGGACAACATTTGCACAGGTCTATTTGAAGCACCCTTGCCCATCACATACTAATCATTATAATGAACAGGAAAGGGCAAAACGAACAGGCGCTCAATATATAAAATGTCATGTCACATGAAAGAATCAATGAGTCAAGAAGCTGAGTTAGAAAAAAATAAAACAGAACACAACAAACTCCGAAGAGAACACACACACTGTAAGTCAGACAGCGTCAAGGCTGGTGTACACACTGAGGTGTAATCACAGAAAGAGGCTTAAATCATGCCAAAAGACAATTGGCCTTTAACAACCCTAAAGAAGAAAATACATGTTCTCTTGTTTCTTAACTCTTATGTAGTCCACTCTTGGGTTGACCATTTTGACAGTCATGTCCTTCAATTAGCTGCCTTAGCAATATGGCAGGATCTCTCTGTGTCTCATGAAGGGTCCTCCACATCAATCCAGACATGTTACGGAGGTGTGTTGTACTAAAAGCTTAGAATTAAATTCCATGTTCTCCTAAAGTCTCATGATGTACGTGGAGGAGAGACTGGTAAGCAGGTAAGGGGAATCCTGCCTAGAAACAAGGTCCAAGTCCAGCCAATTGACCCGCCTCAGTCAGTTTTTACGAGCGAGACTTGGTCTTCTTGCGCACAGATTTGCCAGGGCGTTTCTGAAATCAGATTGAACAACATGTGAGCATCTCTACACTTTGTCTCATTCTTTCTTTTGACAATATCTCAGAATTTATTATATCAGTCAGCAGTGGTTGACGTGTGACTCACATTTTGTTTTCCTCCTTTGGCACCTTTCTTGGCCCCCTTTGCATTAGCGACTTTGGCGCGGAAACCAGAAACATCGTTGTGGCTCTCCTTGGTGTTCCACTTCTTTCCCTTCTTCTTGCCTCCAAAGCCAAACCTCTGGTCCTTGTACTTCCTCTTGGCATTGGGGCTGTCAAAACAACAGTAAAACACTTAGCTTTTTGTGAAGAACAGTTACAAAATATAATGTTAATGGCAGGTAAAATGTCACACCTTACCCCTTCTTGTTGTCTTTTGCCACTTTGTTTTGGGCCTGAGAAGGCTCTCTAGGCTTCTTCTGGTCTCCGTCCAAGAAATCCAGTTTGTCGGTCATTCCTAGTAATTGGATGAAGAGAAATCTTAAACTCAAAACATTCTCACTTTTGAAAATTATGAAAGGGTAATTTTGTTTTCTGTCCATGACGGATTTTTTTTAACAATGACGGACAAATCTGAAAGCAGTCCGCCATTTTTGACAGATTAGAACAAACTCGGAACAGCGCCAAAGTTTCCCCACAGCGAGGCTCCGGTGTTATGCCGTGTTATATATAAAAGTTCATCTTAAATCTTATGCATGCCCTCCAAAAAGGAAATTATACCGTTTCCAAACCTAACTGTGCCGTACAAATCATTGAAATGTCTGAGTTTTGGCTTTACACTGTGCACGCTCCCGCGAGGTGCAGCAGCCATGCATAACACGGCGCATGTGAACTCGTAAATAAACTTACCTTTCTGGAATTTCTTCACAGAAGTCATCATATCTCTCTTCTCTTTATGCCTCTTCTGAATCACTTCTACTTGGACCTGGCACACAATCAAGATGTTTATGTTAATTCTCCATACCAAAAGAAGAACTGTGGCCTCTATTAGCCCCTTATGAAGACATTATGCCAGACTAGCATCTGTTTTGCATACTTTTTGTTAAAATTACAAACTATTGTAAAAGCCAACCTTTAGTAGACAAAAAAAGGCACTCAAAATGTATGCAAAAATACTCCCAAGTGAAATAAAATAATTAAAAAACATTGATCAACCTTTTTGCCAAACTTCCTTTGCTCTCTCAGTTTCTTTGCCTTCTCCGACTTCTCCAGTATCAACTGCTTTGAGATGAGCTTTTTCCTAATCTGGACAAAGGAACATAAAAACGAAATGAAATTATCATGAGCTTTGAAGTGGTTTCTGTTGCTTTAACTACATTTGTCACAACATGTCACCTTTATCATTCAAGTGTAGAATCTAAGAACTAGCTCACCTTCTGCATTTGCTGATCAGACTTGGCCATCTCTGCGAAATAATCGTCAGGCCTCTTGGTGGGTATGCCATGTTTGCTCAGGAGAGGCAACGCATCTAGTACTGTAGCCTGAGCTTGACGGTAGCTATAAATTAACACACATATTTTTCATGAACGGGTTAAAAATGTATCATCTGTGGCAGTCAACATCAGAACTAGAGTGAATACATGAACTAAATGTCTAAAGCAGGGGTGACCACACTTTTTTGGCTGGTGAGCTACTTTTGAAATGACCAGCTCACCGAGGTCGACCAACCAAAAATAAAATCCCAAATTGCAAGGGTTGCTGAATAACACGTTTTATTTATACATGGGATAACTACAATAGGGCTTCAACAAACGACTAATTTGATAATCGATTAATGAAACGATTAATTAATAATACATGACCTTTCTCAACTCGCTACTCTGAGGGAAGTCGCTGTCATATGCTTTGTGAACACTCTGAAAATGCCTCTCCACGTTACCTTTCTTTGGCAGAGCGAGGCTTGCTTTACAAATAAGGCAAATAACCTTTGAATGTGACATCACAACAAAATTCTTCCATCCATTCTGGGTGGAAGTGGTATGTCTTTAGCTTCTTGCTCGGTCCCGCACTCATTTTGTTGTTTGTCTCTTTAACTTAATTTGAGTTTTCCCGGCACTTGACTGATTTTGTATCGCTTTGCATTCTGGGTTAACAGACTGGAAAGCGATAGGTCGGTTTTCTGTCAATCAAGTAAACTCCTGAATTAAGTGGCAGGGAGGCCAAGGGAGGAGGGATCAAAACCTGTTTTGTCTATTTTAACGGAGCTGGATTTTTTTTTATGAATGACTCGCGATCTACCAGCATTGCCCCCGCGGTCGACCATTTACGAGTCTCAAACTTTCAACATATATTGCAGGGTCACTTACAAAAACATCTCTCTCTGGAAATCATCATCTGGATTGACATCTCCAATCTTTACAGCTGGTTTTTTCCCTTCTGCTTTGTAAATAACGTCTTCAGCCGGCAGGTTGGTCATATCCAACCTCTCCGCCCAGGGGAGGTCTTTACGGAAGCCAGCGAGGCATTGTTTCAAACCCTCCTGCATCACAACATACACACAGGACAGAGTATTGGCAAATATACAAGTAGGCTATGTTAAGGCATTTCATTATTCAAACCAACCTTTTTTACATGTTCACTATAGCATCACTAAAATCTGTCAAATGATATGTTTCTTTAGTTAGTAACTAACATTCCATAGAAATACGTAAAAGCTGGAAAAACAATGCAAACATTTTAGGTTTGTTGTAATGATTTTACTCACCACATTGTTGACATGCTTTTTGGTTTTATCCACCAAAACGTTCATCCCTGGTTTCAACCACCCCTTTGCGAAGGCTTCTTGAAGCTAAAGAAAACAAAAAATATATGTTATCAATGTTTATTTTTATATAGCCCAATATCACAAATGCTACATTTGTCTCAGTGGACTTCACAGTTTGTACAGAATATCAGTATGACAATACGACACCCTCTGTCCTTAGACCCTCACATCGTACAAGGAAAAACTTCCAGAGAAAAACGCCACATGACATCACATTATTATGAATATATACGGTTTTTTTAAAATAAACTTGTGCAATCAATCGTATTATTCTACATTATTAATATTATTGCCAATGTATAAATATACATACACAATATGTTTAACCGGAGTAAGATTATTTTCACATACAATGAATTTGGAGGGGAGAAGGTACTGCAAAAGTGAAACATACATACGTGAAACATGAAAATAAATCAAATACAAATATGAAATAAAATGTGCAAAATAAATGAGTTTTTGATGAAAGAGTTGGATAAAGTTGCTCAGAAAAGGAATACATTTTGGACCAGGGAATGTGCAAAGTGTACATTAAGGTGTACACAATATGAACAAAGCTCAAAGATAATGTATACTAGAAGTGTGACCGTTATCGTCTCAACTGTAGACACGAGTGTGTGTCATTAACATTTTGTATCATTTACGTTTCACTACAGTAAGTTAGTCCTACGGTTGTTAGCTTTAGCCCATGTTAGCATGTCAACAGTTCTTACCTCGCTGTCTGATAATTCACTGTTCTCATCCTCGGACTCCTGCCCGAGCAGAGACTCCTCATCTTCAGACTCCATTGTGCTGCTATCGATAATCATTAGATGACTATATATGATTTAGCGGCTTTTAAACGCGAACAAACCTGCAGTAAATGAATGTGGATAATTCTCCTCACATGTACTGATCGTTTCACGTGGGGAGGAAGTGACGCAGGGCAACAGCGTTGGGTGTTGTACCAACACAGTCCGCCGGTGGAAACGTTTTGTTAGATGGAAGGTTCCTACATGTGAAAATACAAATAAATAAATATAAATCACAAGAATATTGGGCGTCTGCGATCATATGTTAAGAACGTTTTTATAGAAACGTCGTCATCGCATTACCTTTATATTTATAAAACCTCTCCTTTTACTCTTCGATATAATTTATTGATTTTATCAAAGAGTAAAATTTACATATTTCAAGTGCAAAACAGAGTTTCACGAAATGTTAAACATAAATGAAAGAAAATGAAATTACTTTGATTATGCAGGCTAATGTTTAAACACTCCACCTGGAGGTGCTGTGGTGCTCTTTTGAAGAGACAGAAGTGACAGATGTAATACACAAGGTATTTAGGTTCATAGCACATCTACAGTATACTTTATGCTATTTTAAATCACAGGGATACACATCGTCTATAGAGTTAGTTATTTATTAAAAAATGTCAATTTAAATGTTTTATAAATTAATAATAATTAAAATATTTAAATAATTAAACAATAATTTACATTAACCCTGATGACAATACATTTGAAACATTAGATGGCTCCAATTAGGAATAGGAGCAACCAAAACGGTGTCCAGTTGGCGAAGGGGAACATGCAGATCAAAGTCTAGAAAGAATATACTTTAAATCTGTATGTGTTTGAAGTTACTAATGAAGCCTCATGAGTTTTACTTGCCACCTCATCAAGAAAGAAACTATTGACACCAGTTTGTCAAAGCTCTCCCCGTGGGTCGATTACTGTCACTTTGACACTGCACGATAAAGAAGAATGTCTGCAGTGTTGGCCCATTTCACTGTAGATACGAGACAAGAGAAGCCGATGAAGGGTTCTACTTTGACTAATAGTCATTCATGCATACATCTACCTTTATTCCTTTTATCACAGACCTTACTGACCTTTACTTATTTTTCCTATATGCTCTTCATGAATGCCATTAACCACTGAGAGACTGAAGGGATTTCACGTTGTGTTTGCTTATTTAATTCATTTTCCTAAGTTCCATCTTCAACCAGTAGCTGCAAATGTATTATCTCCTCATAATTTTTCCACTACGCCTCATACACATTTAAATGTTTTTCAGATATTATGCAAAGGCTGTCAGCCCTAAATGTCCTAACTTGAAGTAAGTATAGTCCAATGCAGCTATATTAGTTTACACTGTAGCATGAGAAAGGAATCACGTTTACTAACATGCTGCATAAAGGAGGTTTGTATTCATCTTTTGTAGTCACATAGCAGTGGTGTTCGGAGGGCCTGCAGTTAGAGCCAGTGTGAGCACTTGCTGAATGCTAATGCTGCTGGCCAGTGACCATGAAAGTAACTTCTTACTCAAAATGTCACTTGAAAGAGATCTTGGTCATGCAAGGATCTCAATAAGCGCTGTATTAAGGGCTATCAACCATGACAGTGTTCATCTATCTACCGGACATATTACATTACATTATTATTGATTGTGGGGACAGAGCTAGAACAGCAATATGTTCTGACATTTGTCGTGACATATCCTGTGACACAAGACAAAAACATGCATAGCAATGAAAAAATCCCTGTCCAAGTGGTCATTGGGGTTATCTGTATTTGTTATCTGCGTAAAGCCAGAGAACAGATATAAAAAGGCCCTGGAGTGCAAGGAATCTGCAGGGCTTGATTTCAACCATGCACTACAGCAACCAATCATCAATAATTTAATACTTCTAACAAGAGATATTAGTAGGAAGTCTGATGCAGTCAGTGTCATAAGAGTAATTTCCGAGTTTGCCATGTTCTTGTCATCTATATTTTACTTGTCAGCAGTTTAATGAGAGCGATTGATGTAAATACAGACCCTGTCATTATTATTTTTCAATACTTTTTTGCCTGCGGCTCTTATATTTTCATCATTGACAGTTTGATTCATCCTCTCTTTCCGTGTGTTTTGATGTTGTTTCTTCAGAATTGCAGAGCACCTTGATCTCAAAGAGTGGGCAGCCATCCTAATGACAAGTTAATTTCTTTCTATATCTTCATTGCAAAGATCTAAAAGTATGCTTTTGATAGCCCTAATATTTGCAGTGAACATTAAATGAGTTGCTTTTAATGATAAAAAAAAAAACATTTATTAATTTATAACATCACTTAAATGAAAGCAGAAGATGAAGTGATTAATTTTTTTCAGAATTAATGTATCCTCCTAGTCCTCAAAGCAGACACTGAATGATCCCCCCGAGAGTGACTTTCTTTCTATTCTTATGGAAATCAATATTTATGTTTTTGTACCACCCTCAATTCCTCCATTCACTGCACGGTCAGATCCCCACTCTGAGGCGTCTTCAAAAGGAAATATACCATCATTTCCATTTCTGTCATCATAATCGCTTGAGCCAGACAGTAATGCAGTCCATTCATTTCACATCTCTGTCACTCTTTACTTCAGAGAGACAGGCCACTTTCTCACAGCAGATTGAAAACGAGTTGGATTCAATCTCTTCATTCTCCTCTGTTGGTGTTATTCTTCCTGCTTGTGCATCGGACAAAAAATAACAGTCATAAATGTCTGGGCCTAAGTTGAATGAGTGGTTTAGCTCCGGGCACTTAATCAGCCTGAGGAGATTTGGTGATGTGTGTATAAACAATGGTCTGGATAAATTACTGGGAACACTATTTAAGGTCATTTTGAACCGATCTGTCTTGTCTTGAGTGGATGTTTATTCCCTCACCTTCCATCAAAACATCCCTGACATAACTGCTGAAGAGCTGGACTATACCCATGCATCACTATGTCCCTCACCAGTCATGCTGAGAGACAGAGTGTCAGGGTTGAGTGAGGCAAGCAGGACCCAAATGCAGATGAACAGAAAAAATACCTTTATTTCAAGGCTACTGGAACAAACTTTGACAAAACAGTACTCTCACCCCGTGACCAATGTCCAAATACGACAAGGAACTCACAAAGACTAACAGAAAACACAGAACCTAAATACATCCAGGACTAATCAAACAAACAAGAGCCAGGTGAGGAGGGAGGAGAAAACACAGGGGCACCAGGTGAACACAATCAGACAAATAGACACCCCAGGGAAACTAACGACAGGAGGAAAAACACAGGGAAAAGGACCAGACAATATACCAAGAGGAAAACATGACAGGGAGAACAGCAAAACACCCAAAACAAGACATACAAAATGTGACATAACACAATAATCGTAACAGAACCCCCCCCTCAAGGGACGGATTCCAGACGTCCCTAAAACAGTCCAATAAACGTCCAAAAAACAATGTCCAGCAGGGTGGGTGGAGGGGGACCGGAGGAGGGACACAAAACTAGGGCCACCAGGGTGGGTGGAGGGGGTCAGGAGGACGGGTTTGGGTTGACAACCCAGGAGCACCGCGGAGGACCCGGAAGGGATCTCGGGTGGACGGCCCGGGGGCAAGGCAGAAGCCGAGAAGGGGGACTCGGGCGGACGGCCCGGGGGCAAGACAGAGTCCAAGGTGGGGGTTATGGAGGGGCGAAGGCCACCGCGGGCGAACCCAGGGGGCCGAGCATGAGGGCGAGGACATCGGCCGGAAAAGTCAGGGGGCCGAGCATGAGGGCGAGGGCCGCGGCCGGGAAAGTCAGGGGGCCGGGCTCGAGGGCGAAGGCCGTGGCCCTCCGGGGGCCGGGCAGGAAGGCACTGACGGGACAACGCCGGAGGCCGGGCAGAACCCGATGTCGGCCGGACAGGAACCGGCGCCGGTGGGACAGGCCTCGGCAGGATCCCCCACGGAAGAGGACCAGGAGTTGGCAGGCCCCGGGCAGGAGGGCAGTCGGCAGGACCCCCAACAGGACAGGACACCGGATTGGCAGGACCCCCGGCAGGAGAGCAGTCGGCGGGACCTCCAACAGGACAGGACACAGGGTTGGCAGGACCCCAGCTGAAGCGCAGTCGGCGGGACCCCCAACGGGACAGGACATAGGGTTGGCAGGACCCCCGGCGGGACCTCCAACGGGACTGGACATAGGGTTGGCAGGACCCCCGGCAGGAGAGTAGTCGGCGGGACCCCCAACGGGACAAGACATGGAGTTGGCAGGACCCCCAGCGGAACCTCCAACGGCACTTCAGTAGGAACTTGAATTGGGACTTGAGTAGGAACTTGAGTTGGGACTGGAGAGGGAACTCGACAGGGGACTCGAGAGGGGGCTTGAGAGGGGACTTGAGAGGAAACTGGAGAGGGGACTCGAGAGGGAACTGGAGAGGGGACTTGAGAAGAAACTTGAGATGGGACTAGAGTTGGGATTTGAGAAGTGACTAGAGGAGGGACTAGAGGAGAGAGGAGGGACTTAATATGGGACTAGAGTTGGTACCTGAGAAGTGACTAGAGGTGTGACTGGAGAAGGGACTAGAGAAGGGACTAGAGAAGTGACCTGAGGAGGGACTATGGGACTAGAGAAGGGACTAGAGGGGGAACTCGAGAAGAGACTAGAGAAGGGACAACAGATGGGACTATGGCAGCTGGGGCAAGAGCTGGGTCTGGAACCATGGCTGCGGGGGCCGGAATTGAAGCCAGAATCATGGCTGTAAGGTCCGGTTCTGGAGCCGTAAACATGGCTGTAAGGTCCGGTTCTGGAGCCGGAAACATGGCTGTAAGGTCCGGTTCTGGAGCTGGAAACATGGCTGAATGGGCCGGCTCTGGAGCCGGAATTGAAGCCAGAATCATGGCTGTAAGGTCCGGTTCTGAAGCCGGAAACATGGCTGTAAGGTCCGGTTCTGAAGCCGGAAACATGGCTGGAGGGTCCGGTTCTGGAGGCGGAAACATAGCTGAATGGGCCGGCTCTGGAGCCGGAATTGAAGCCAGAATCATGGCTCTAAGGTCCGGTTCTGAAGCCGGAAACATGGATGTAAGGTCCTGTTCTGAAGCCGTAAACATGGCTGTAAGGTCCGGTTCTGGAGCCGGAAACATGGCTGTAAGGTCCGGTTCTGGAGCCGGAAACATGGCTGAATGGGTTGGCTCTGGAGCCGGAATTGAAGCCAGAATCATGGCTGTAAGGTCCGGTTCTGAAGCCGGAAACATGGCTGTAAGGTCCGGTTCTGAAGCCGTAAACATGGCTGTAAGGTCCGGTTCTGGAGCCGGAAACATGGCTGTAAGGTCCGGTTCTGGAGCCGGAAACATGGCTGAATGGGCCAGCTCTGGAGCCGGAATTGAAGCCAGAATCATGGCTGTAAGGTCCGGTTCTGAAGCCGGAAACATGGCTGTAAGGTCCGGTTCTGGAGCCGGAAACATGGCTGTAAGGTCCGGTTCTGGAGCCGGAAACATGGCTGAATGGGCTGGCTCTGGAGCCGGAGCGATGGTTGTAAGGTCCGGTTCTGGATCCGGAAACATGGCTGCTGGGGCCTGTAGTGGAAATGTTTAGTTATTATCATCCTTTTTCTATTTCTTTCATATGCTTAAACCAAATGCTTCTTATATCCTGATATATTCTTACTATTATTATATATCTCTTCTTCCCCTCCTTCAAGGCCAAAGAGCTGCTTTGGCTACTAAGAGACTCACACAGACACACACGAACTTCCCTGCTCTGAGAACCGTTATGCTATCTCCCTTTGAAGGCCAGGTGTCTAATAACAATATGTGACTGTGTGAATCCAGATTTCTCACGTTCCCACTCGGGTTCTATATAACCTTTGCTTTTCCATTGTTCTGCGCACTCTCGCGCAGACTATCTTATACTCTGTGCGACTTGTGACATATTATATTATTGTATCGTGTATTTGAAGCTTCAAATAAATAACCAAAAGACAGCTTTTCTCGATTCACCATTTATTTGTTTTGATCATTTGACTTGTACTCTCCAGCGCTGTGTTGGGCCCTAGATTTCCATAACAGGCCAGAACTGGGTCTGTAACCATGGCTGCTGGGGGCTGAACTGGTTCTGGAACCATGGCCCTTTGGGCTCATGCTGCTAACCTGGCCTTGCGACTCCTTCCTTTAGGAACCGTTTGGAGGCTCCGTGGACCTCCAAAATCCAGACGAGTACCAGTGAATGGCTCCTGGACTGTAGCAAACACTGGGGCTGAAGCCAGGGTTGACTCCAAACGGACCACACCGATGCGTGTGGTGTCATAACGGGAGTTGGGAGGCCTGGGGCTGTCAGGCAGGGGATAACACACCATGAGGAAATCCAAAATCCCGCCCGGCAAGAATCTCACCAAGCCTGGTTTCTCCATAGTTATCTGGCGCCTGGGCTGCAGCCGGAACCGGAGATTTTCTAGGCCAACTCGCCCTCGTCTCCTGCCTGGGCTGGGGACTCGGGGCGGGCTGCGACCTCTGCTGTTTCGGTACTTTGAACCGAGCAGGGCTCGAGGCAGCTTGGGCGAAGGACTGCCGCTGTGAAGGCAGCGGCTGGACCCTTCGAGGGAGACAGAGGTGGAGGGCCTCGTCCTCCTTCTTTTTCGACTCGCATCTCCTCTGCATGGAGGCGAGAGCGGAGCCGAAAATCCCTTCGGGAACGATGGGCATGTCTAGCACATCCTCCTTTTCCCGGTCTGGGAGGTTGGTGAGGTTGAGCCATCTAGCTCTTTCCTGCACCACCATGATCCCCATTGCCTTGCCCGTGGCCTGGACGGCGCAGCGTTGAACACGGAGACAAATGTCTGTGATCGCGGCCATTTCGTCCAGAACGGCCGGTCCAGGATTGCTTGACAGATCCTCGCAGAGCTCCGCTTGGTATGCGGTTAGCAGTGAGGAAACGTTCAAAGCCCTGGTGGACAACGCTGCGGCTCTGTAGGACCGTTCAGTCATGGTCGACTGGAAACGGTCCGCCTTCGCTGGCAGCGTGGGGTTCGTGCTTGGTGACAGAACCAGCCTCGGTAGGAGGTGGGCTGCCACCAGCGGTTCCATAGGCGGTATGCAGAGCAGGCCGAGCCTCTCCATACCGTCACAGTCTAGGGAGGAGGCACCCTGGATTGGGGCCTTGTTGCTAAAGGGCCGGTCTCTCCACGAGACCGACACCTCATCCAACATCTCCGGGAAGACCGGAAGGAGTTGCCTCTTTGTCCTCGTTGCTTGGGGAAAATGTTTCCCCTCGTAACGGGACCTGGAGGTCTCCTTGGCCATTTCGGGCCACGGGATGTCTAGTCTGGATGCGGCACGCTGACACACGGCCTGCAGGTCCATGCTCAGACAGGGCGAAGCTGGTGTGCTATCGCCCGGGAGAGCAGCCATCGCTCCAGGTTTTGCAGCCTGAGCCGATGACACGAAGATATCGTCTTCTTGCTCATCCGAATCAGACAGGAGGAACTCAGAGGCACCCTCTTCGTCCTCCATACAATTCCAGGACATCCTCCGCGGGCGAAACCATGGTGAGGTCCAGCCGGGAGCCCCAGCTTGGTAAAGCGTGGGGCTCAGTTCTCGCATCTCTTGCCGCCACCGGGTCCCAGCCTGACACGGCGCGGGACTCCGGTTCCGCAGCTGCCGCTGTTGATGAGCCCCAGACCGACACAGTGCGGGGCTCAATCTCTGCGGCGGATGCCCCCGCGTCTTGATTGCCAGCCGGCAAATCAACGGACATGAGGGGGTCCTGTCCCGAAAAGCTAGCTTGGCGTGCTAACCGTCGGCGGAGGCTCTTTACGGTGAAGCGGGCACAATGCCCGCACGAGCCGGGGTTGTCAATAGCCTCCTGGGCATGTTCCAGCCCGAGGCAGGACGAGCAGACCTGGTGTGAGTCTGTGCCTGATATTTTCAACCCGCGAGTCCCTGACTCCTCTGGTGTGAGGGAGAGAGGCGTCCATCTTGTTCGCCACGTGGCGTGAAGAGGACCCGCTCGTAACAGGTATCCGGAGAAAAAAGAACGGTGTAGATCTTTTTTTCTCAAAGAATATTAACTGTTGTGTTAATATTTGTAATCTTTTCCTCCTCTGTGAGAGAAAACGAAAAAACGTCCTCGCTACCGTGGTGTCGGTAGTGAGGGAAAGCAAGCTAGCAACAGGTGTGTTGTTAGCTTGAAAAAATCAAAACCTTACCTTAATTTCCGAGGAAAGAAACGGCGAGGTCGATTATAATACTAACTGGTGTGTTAGCATTAACAGTCTTCTTGCGAAGCAGAAGAGTAGCCGGCGAGCGCCCGTCGACCGAAAGTTAGCTTTGGGTTCAGTCTGTGGACTGTTAAGCTAGCCCGGCTACCATCGAGATGTGCTCTGAAGCGAGAAGAGGTGTTTGAATGACGCATGCGACGTAGCGCAAGTTACTTATAGGGGGTGGATTCCCTGACGCTGACGTCAAGATCACCAGCCAATCAGGATTGGCGTAATGAGATTGATGCTTCGGTTTGCTCCGCAATGAGGCGCATCCCATAGTGAGACATCAAACGGAGTGTTATGAATGAGAACACAAGGGCACCAGGTGAACACAATCAGACAACTAGACACACCAGGGAAACTAACAACAGGAGGAAAAACACAGGGAAAAGGACCAGACAATATACCGAGAGGAAAACATGACAGGGAGAACAGCAAAACACCCAAAACAAGACACACAAAACGTGACATAACACAATAATCGTAACAAAGAGCCATCCAATGTCCGCCTTCTCTGTGCAATGGTATTAGTGAACCAGGACTCTTACCAGTTGTTTGTGTAAGTTTATAAGTATATGTGCAAAATTATATTCCAGAATCCTATGATTGGCGTATTTTGGCACCCTAACCAGGTCTTCCAATAAGATTATACTCGTCTTGGCTGTTCATTTTCTGTTTTCCAAACCAACAACATACAAAAAACAGTCTCCTTGTTCTAAGGTTAGAGGAAATATGGTCTTCATTTTTAATTGCACATTTAGACATTGGGAGATTTGCAAGATCTATAAGATGCTGTCTTTAGCTATATCATGTATAATTGCCTCAAATAGTCAAAAGTGGTCGAAAGGGTTATATTTAGTAAAACCAGCATTCAGGAACGCTTTCTGGCTCCTGCCAGTAAGTGATCAATAGTAATGATTTACAAAAGATAGAAGTTAATGTTCTTGTCATACTCTCCTTATCTCTCTGACATGAAAACAGCATTGCTCCATCAACAACGAATGCTTCTTTTCCACTTTTGGGTGAAAGCTTCCAAGTAAGGTTTAAATATGTTGCTGCTGTTGCAGTTTTGTTTGATTAGCATGCTTTATACTCCTATATAGTTCTGCTTCTAACCTCCCCTCTGATAACTTCTGCAAACACATAGAAATATTGTCAGTAGAGTCCTTGAAAGAAATAGCTTGTGAAGACAATTTTTGCTAAATTCTGGACACGTCTCTAACTACAATTTTGAGCCGTTAGCTCAACGATTTTTGTATTCTCCAGCCTCTCATAAAGCATGTGTACATGCAGTGAAGTAAGGGCATGAAAAGCGATAAAGGGGTCAGGGCTGAAAAATCCTAAGAAGTGTATTTCAGCAAACACTTCTCAACCCCTGCTGTTTTAACCTAAAATAACAATTTTCAGGCCTAGTAATGGTGAGATAAGAGAGGGTAGCAGAAATGCCAGTAGTCTGTGCACCAACTTTAAATGATTTTGATCATTCAAAGAAGGTAATTTATGCTTTGCCTTTAGCCAAATATCTAGAGACAGCATTTTTATTTATCAGGGGTTCTCCAGATGGTCTCCTTTTTGCCATTTGACAGATTCCCTGGCTGAAAATCAGTTTGCACTTTATAGAAAATCTATTAAAAGGGTTCATTGAAATTGAGAAATCTATTTATTAGCAACCAGCCACCAAGATTTGTAAACAGGAAGTGGTTTGTGCCTCTCGCTGAGTAATGCAATCTATTCCTCTCCCCATCCTCCAGTCCCGTCCCTTCTCTGCTTCTCTCCTCTTGAGATGGAATTTTATTAACCACCGGCACAAGCTTTTTAATAATAATAATAATATATTTAATTTATATAGCGCTTCTCATCTGCCAAGACAAATCTCGAAGTGCTTCACAACAAGGGATACTGATACGCTTTGAGATAATAAAAGACAAATAATTGTAATAATAATAAGAAATCAAAAAATAAAATATAAAATAGAGTACAAAAATAAAAGTCGGAGATAGCGATAAAAATGGCAGTACTCCAGGTGTACCGTGCTCAAAGTTTATTCGAAGGCCTGCCGAAAGAAGAGGGTCTTAAGGCCGGTTTTGAAGACCTCGGTGGAAGGGGCAGATCTCAGCTGATCTGGGAGGGAGTTCCAGAGGCGCGGGGCGAATGAGCAGAAGGCTCGGTCTCCCATTGTTCGGAGACGTGTGCGGGGGATGTAGAGAAGAGGAGCGTGGCTGGAGCGGAGAGAGCGGGTAGATGTCTGGGTATGAATGAGGTCACAGAGGTATTTTGGGCTTTGTCCATTCAGGGCTCTGTACGTGAGGAGCAGAACCTTGAACTGGATCCTGTAGTGGACTGGGAGCCAGTGTAGTTTTGCAAGTATGGGGGTTATGTGTGCTGACCTTTTTGTACCGGTGAGAACTCTGGCTGTGCTGTTCTGGACTAGTTGCAAGCGGTTGATGGATTTGGCTGGGAGACCGGAGAGGAGTGCATTGCCGTAATCTAGTCTCGAGAAGACGAGTGCATGAACCAGTTTTTTGATGTCATCAGTTGAGAGTGAGGGCTTCAGTCTGGAAATGTTTTTCAGGTGAAAGAAGGAGGTCTTGGTGATATGTTTGATGTGGGCTTGGAAAGACAGAGTGGGGTCAAACCTCACACCGAGGTTGGTGACAACGGAGGAGAGAGGAATGAGCTGACCATCAAGGGAGGGGCTGATGTTGGCGGCCTTGGCAAGCTGGTCGGTGGTGCCTATCAGGATTGCCTCCGTCTTGCTGCTGTTGAGCTGAAGGTAGTTGGTGGTCATCCAGGAGCGGATGTCTTCCAGGCAGGTGTTTAGTGTTTGGATAGTGGTGGTATTGGGTTGTGTTTTGATGTAGACCTGAGTGTCGTCGGCATAGCAGTGGAAGTTGATGTTATGTTGTCTGATGATATGACCCAGAGGTAATAGATAGATTAAAAACACGATCGGCCCCAGCACTGAACCCTGTGGGACCCCGCATGTCACTGCGGTGTCGTCAGACCTGGAACCCCCCAGAGACACGTGGTACTTCCGGTTGGTGAGGTAGCTTGAGAACCACTTCAGAGCCGTGTCCGTCACCCTGGTGTAGGTCTCGAGGCGGTGGAGGAGGATGGTATGGTCCACTGTGTCGAAAGCCGCACTCAGGTCAAGAAGGACCAGGATACTGGGTGACCCAGAGTCGGCTGCCATCAGTAGGTCGTTGGCTACTTTTATTAGGGCTGTTTCTGTGCTGTGTGCAGGGCGGAAACCTGATTGGAAGGTCTCATACATGTCATTGACAGACAGATGAGACTGGAGCTGTGCGGCCACGACCTTCTCAAGTACTTTGGCAAGGAACGGGAGGTTGGAGATAGGTCTGTAGTTGGAGAGGAGTTCTCGGTCGATATTTGGTTTATGTAACATCTGAGTTTAAAAAGAGTGGCAACTTGCCAGACAACTGAAAAAGCATAATGTTGTAAGAGAGTTATACATGTCACCTACTCACTCATACTTAATGTCTAAAAATAATTTAAAGGGCACTTTAAAATAAATAAGCAGAGTGGTGAGGTCTGGTAAGAGGTGTCTGTGAGAGGTACTGGGTGTCTTCTCATTGCATGCACATGGTGTTGTCCTCTTCTGAAGGCAGACGTGATAAGAGATCCTTTAAATCAATAATGGAAATTTAACAAAAAGATGATCATGGTGCAAGCTGACCACAGCCACAAAAAACATGTCCACATTCTCTTGATAAGAAAACCAATATTCTCTGTGGTTTGTTCAGATAAAAAATGTCAAGGATCAGTAGCAGCCCCTAAAGGCTGAAACGTTTATTACACACATACAAGCTAGCATGCTAACTACTTTGCTGTTGCTTGGGAGGCTTCACTTCGGTACATTTTCTACTCAGTTCTCCCACCTTTAATAAACAGGAACACACTGCACAGAAGGAATAGGTTAAATCATATTGTTTTGTCTTTCTAACGTTTCGTAGCTCTGTATTATTTAAACAGCTTTCATGATATGGCGATGCCATGCATATTATAAGCCTGCAGCGGAAATCTGTGAATTATTAGAGGCCTATTTTTTTATGAAGAATCATAGTAATCAAATAAGTAAAAGATTACAGTAGAAATCATTACATTTAGAGTTATCATAACATCTTGGTGGGGTTTTAAGATAATCATTGTTTTCTAATTAAAGTGTTAAAGGTGACATGTCATGCTTTTCCGGTTATTACCCGTCCCCTTGTGTGTTATGAAGGTCTTTATGCATGTAAACGGTGTGCAGAGTCAAAACCCTCAAAGTACACCCTGTAGCGAGTAAAACTCTAACACAGAGAAGAACTCCCCAAAACGCCTCGTTGGTGAAACGTCATCATCCATTTGATTCTTCCGGGTACATCAGGACGTCATGTTGTCCGCGGAGCCGTTACGTTAAGCCCCCGCTGATTGGTCCAAATTGACCAATCCACGGACTTCCTCACACACACGCAGCTCAGCTGATGTCTCCTCCGGTCTTCTGCTGATAACAGACAGTTGGGATCGCGGCGAAATTCTCTCTGCAGACCCATTCTCACAGCGTTTATCAACCTTTTTCTTCTCAATATCAAGCCACACTTATAGTTTTTACTTCGGCTGAGACTGTGTGTGTGCTCAGGGTGAGTTTGGCTGTGTTTCGCTGTGTATCGCTAAACAAGGAAATCACACCTCCACGGAGCTCAGCGCGATTCACAACGTGAAACAATCGGACGTTGTGAATCACCCCGAGCACACACAAAGTCTCAGCCGAAGTAAAAACAATAAGTGTGGCTTGATATTGAGAAGAAAAAGGTTGATAAACGCTGTGAGAATGGGTCTGCAGAGAGAATTTCGCCGCGATCGCAACTGTCTGTTATCAGCAGCAGCCCGGAGGAGACATCAGCTGAGCTGCGTGTGTGTGAGGAAGTCTGTGGATTGGTCAATCGGAGCACACTGGGCTCACAGGGAGGGGGGCAAGAGCTCCAACGAGCCGTTTAGTGGAGAGAGTGAATACACGTAGTTTACAGAGGCTGCGGCCACACGAGGACGAAAACGGTCGTTTGCGTTACTGTTTAGTGTCATATAGACCGTTCGGCCCCACGAGGACGACCGAATACGGCACTAAACGACTGAGGAAACGATAACGGGTCCCAAGGTGGATAGAACGGCAGGTAACACTTTACAATAAGGTACACAAAATGTGCTTAGTTACTGAGGAACTACTAGATAGTTAATGGTTAGTTAATGAGTAGTTCCTCAGTGACTGCGATTGAGGAACTAATGGTTAGTTACTGGTAAACAGACTGGGGGGTACTGTATTAATGAATCATTCGTTAATGGTTAGTTAATGAGTAGTTCCTCAGTGAACTTATGGTTAGTTACTGGTAAACAGACTGGGGCGGTACTGTATTAACGAATCATTCGTTAATGGTTACTTAATGAGTAGTTCCTCAGTGACTGCGATGGATGGTTAGTTAGTTACTGGTAAACAGACTGGGGCGGTACTGTATTAACGAATCATTCGTTAATGGTTACTTAATGAGGAGTTCCTGAGTGAACTAATGCTTAGTTGCTGGTAAACAGACTGGGGTACTGTATTAATGAATTATTCGTTAATGGTTACTTAATGAGGAGTTCCTGGGAGACTTTGATTGAAGCAATGGTCCGCTGCAGCAGGGCACATTTAAACCTGCCATCTTCGGCTGGCTTGGGTCCCACCCTGGATCAACTGGTGGAGGTGGATCCGATTTACCTTACCATTACTTAGGCCGTTTGGGTACGGTAAACTCAAGGAACGCAAACAAAAACAGTAGTTACCCATTACCTAATGATTACCTTACCGTTACTAAAACAGTAGTTACCCATTAAGTAATGCTTACCTTACCATTCGTTAAGCATTGTGTGTCCCCTCAAGTAAAGTAATGCATCAAAAACAGTAGTTACCCATTACCTAATGCCTACTTAACCATTCGTTAAGCATTGTGTGTCCCCTCAAGTAAAGTAATGCATCAAAAACAGTAGTTACCCATTACCTAATGATAAACAAACAAACAAACAAACCCTGTGCACTCAAGTTTACATTTTTATTTAAACAACAATCCAAAGGACACTAATAATGAAAACGAGGTTGCTTTCAGAACTTGCGAAAGTGGCGTATGTCATGCAGCAATCTGCCTAAGGGACCATCTTTGTGTTCATTTGCCAGCCAATGTGTCCACTCGATCAAAGCAAGATGACTCTTCAGAGTCTTCACTGTGCGGTTTCCTCGCAGTCTCCAGACCTGTGACTTGTACGTTGACCAAGCCCGCTCAATGTTTTGGGTGTGGGCTCCTGTGTCTGGGTTCACAAATGACCGGCTGTGGTTCACAGAGAAATGGACAAAGCCACTTTCTGCGATTGCAGTGGTGTATGCCCTCCACATGTCCGTTATCACCGTGGTCCCTTGGCGAACGTATTTTGTGACCAGAGGAATTAAGTGGCGCCGTGACCTTTGTTTCACCAGCCTCAGGATAGGTCTTCTCCTTTTTCCTCTGATGCCCAGCATTCCAAAGACCCATTTTCTCCTCCTCCACGTAGGACCGAATCTTCCCCTACCATACTGTAATAAAGCAGTGAAAAAGGACAACAGTTATATAAAAATAAACATCAGGCATTTCAATTGATAAACAAAGTGAAATGTGTTTATTTGCTTTCTTTTACAATTTAAAAATATTCACTTCCTTTCTCAAAAAAGAAGAGAAAAAAATTAAAATGTCGTGGTACAAACAGAAAAGGCTGTTTAATTTTATTAAGTTAAAGTTTGCTTATTTTGCTGCAAGAAACATGAAAATGTAAGATATATATTGGAATTAGATGATATATAAATAGATTATGCACTTTTAAAATGTTAGTAATACAAAGTAAGAATAAGGATTTATTTCCTTAATGATCTGATTGGATGAGATCATTCTTAGCTTCTAAATTCTTTTTTTCTGTTATTTGACTGTGTATACACTGTGGAGCTGGCTCTCTCTAATGTATACTTTATCTCGCCAGTCACAAGGGTGTGAAATGACACAATTATAAAATTACATTACTTTGCTCATTCATTTGTTAATCTCTGACCTTAAAAGATATGTTGTTATTTCACCTTGAAAAACAAAGGTTTTAGTTTTAGTGAGGCCAAAGGCTAAGGCTCTGTAGTTTATACACACCTTCCTTTTGTGGTAGAAGTTGCTTTCGTCCAGCATGACAAATTCGTTTGGTCCTCCAAGTCTCTGCTTTCCCCTCCTTTCTCTCCTCTTGATTGCACTCTTGCAGACCTTCCTCAACTTCAGGCTAATTTTTGACAGCGTGCGACTGCTTCCTGCCACGCCATCCTGCAGCATGTCAATTTGCCTTAGCTGCAGTCCCTGGGAAAATCTGTTAAAGATCAATATAGAATTACTAAATATGAACAAAAGCATATGAAGAAGAACGCATTCAGCACCAGTGGCTAATGTATAATTAATTATATAATTCACATTAGACATTTGTTATTACTCAAGATGAAACAGAATATTTTAATGTTGCTAATTAATTATATCTATCAAGTTTCCCTGTATCAGAGCATCTACACATGTATTGTTAAGCTATTAGAATAATCACACATTGTAACATTCTGAACCCATTTTTTTGTTGAGGAACATTTTGAATGCAGGAATTTTACTCTAACAGAGTATTTGTACACTCTGGTACTTTTACTTTTACTCTAATACAAGATCTGAGTACTTAATACTAAGTGCAATATCTGAGTACTTCTGTTTTACTCAAGTACAATATCTGAGTACTTCTACTTTTACTCAAGTACAAGATCTATTCTGTTTATAGCCTATGAGAAAAACTATTAGAAAACGAAAGCTAAAGCTAATGTTAGCAGATAGTGACAATGTATGCTAGTTAGCTAGCTCAACGATTCCTTAAATAATATTGCGACAGAAACATTTTTCTGTTCACATCACGCTCTGCCGCTCCAACAGGGAGCTCTGCTCTGAACACCCGAACGGTAAGGCGATACGTCCGTTCTTATTGTGCATCCATGGGTAAAGGTAAAACCTTTATATATACAGTATATGGTTAAGGGTAAAACGCATACAGAACACGTAACATGAAGGTGCCGGGCGGCGCGGTCCCGTGGGTTGGATGCGCGTTCATAATGCCGAGGGAAATAAATCTCGAGTGTTCTCCTCAGAGTCCGGTGTAGGTACCAGATGTGTTCGGGGTACCAGATGTGTTCGGGTGTATTTCCGTCGCATCCGTCATCAGTCAATTCCGAACATTTAAACATAGCCGACACTTCATTATTTACTTTGTCCGTATGTTGAAGATTATACTTTTCTCTGTCATGTTGTTTCCATAGCAACAACTTCAAACAGGCATAGCCTACACTTCATTCTTTACTTTGTTCGTTATTATATGTAGAAGATATAAATCTTTTCTCCGTCATGTTGTTTCCATAGCAACAACTTTAAACAACAACTAACTGCTAGCCGCAAAGCTAGCATCACAGCCACTGCTCCGTTTTTAGAGACTTTGCACACGTTTTTCACAAACATTTTCACACGCTAGGAGTACTTCCATTTGCTTCGTCTTGATCTGTAGATGTGATTTGATGTGTCGTGTGTCCCCCAACTCCTCTCCAAAGTTCAGATATTTAATAAAATACTCAGAGGAGTTTCCTGGATTTTCATGCCCAAAGCCAAGCACTAGGCCCTGGGTAAATTAAGAGGCTGATCTCGGGCACTTTTGTCCACTTTCCCTGGTGGTAGAAACTCAAGCCAGACATCCCTGGAATCGTCTTATATAGTAGATGATCAGTGGGGCCTTGTTTTTACTGAATGATTTGTTTTTTTATGGGGAATTCAAATATGAGCTTATTTTTAGGATTTTCAGAGACTTTGCACACGTTTTCACAAACATTTTCACGCTAGAAGTATGGGAGTAATTCCATTCGCTTTGTCTTGATCTGTAGATGTGATTTAATGTGTCGTGTGTCTCCCAACTCCTCTCCAAAGTTCAGATACTATATAAAAATACTAAAAGCTAAATAAAACATGAAACATAATGACAAAATAACAACCTGAAAGATATGTATTCTATCTACACATTTCGTAATTATATAATCTAGTGGCCTTATAAAAGTGTTGGCTAAAGTAACGCAGAATATATACATTTTTGTATTGTAAATAATTAGAAACATTATTTATGTGCCACAAGTACATGGAAGCATAACAAGCTGTCCCGAGTTCCTCCGGCTGCAGTTCCGCAGACGGCCGGTGTGTGGCAGCAGAGCGCTGGGAGCAGAGGGAGGTGAGTAGACGGATATGACGCATGACGCATGCGACGGAAATACACCCGAACATATCTGGTACCCGAACACATCTGGTACTGACACCGGCGCACTTCCTGGGGGCTTGGTGTGTGAAAGCGGCGCCACACCTCCAAGCAGCCTGCGTTGTGAATTGCCAAATAACTAGCGCTTAGTCCGCTAGCTCAATGCTAACATTTAATGGATAACGTCATTGACGCGCTAACTGAAATTAGCATTTAGATATCGGTAATGTTAAACAACAGTCAACATGCTTAAAATAAACGTAATACTTACAGGCATTCATTTGCTGTGCTTTGAGGAAATGACTGATATTATTGATGAATTCATATTACCTGTAAATGTATTTCATCCAGCTGAACAAGGACAATTTGCTCCTCTGAAACAGGGACAGTGACCTCACTGACTTCTTCGTCGTTTTCCCTCTGTGTTTTTTACGTCGGCACTTCCTACAAAAGACAAATCGTAAATTCCTAGTCCTTTTTTCCTGATAAAGAACTTATCTTTGTAACATTACATATCAGTAAACAGAGGAAGTCATCGTTAAAACCCGTGCTAAAAATGTACGACTTAGCCTACCACTCCAGTCCGTCGACGTTTGAGTGTTTCTCCAGTTTCATCCTCTTTTTGCAGAGTTTGCATTTCATTTTTCCTTGAAGCAATTCCTTTTTCATTAGCCATTCAATTAATTTTTCCTTTTTTTTAAAAGTCTGTCTTCCGTCAATAAGACTGAGTACTTTGGTGTGCAGTGTCATGATAACCAAAAACCTGACTACTGCGGCGTTACTACTACGTTACTGCGGCCCCGGCCCGTCCACAAACCCTGACACCCAGCGTAGTTCAAGATGAACTCCGCTGAGCGCACTAGCGCCCTAGCACCCTGATCCTCATTTCTTGTTCACACGATTCAAACCAATAGTTTTGATGTTTTGAATCAGGTATTTCATCTTCCTTGTTCAATTGACAAAGCACAGCTTCTTTATATTCACTGATATACAATTAAAATATTAAAACCGTAATAAAGTGTTAATGCGCTGAAAATCGAGATCCGGCTGGAGCACTATGCAAGACACGCCCCTTCATAGCATTCAAGTGCTACGATTCGCCATGAGCCTGTCACGTGCATCTCGGCTAGTGATAAAACCATAGACTGTATGGATAAAACTCAACGTCTCCATTTTATATGTAAAGGCTATCTATGCTCTAGTCTAGTCTACACGCTAGAACTGAAAATGGACTCGAGGAGAAGCAAGCGAAAGAGGATGGGGCCCCCGAAGCGTTTAGTGTCAGAATGTAAGTATGAATTGAAATATATTTTTGTCATTTGAGAAATCAGTAACACTGCATTGCGAAATCATCTCAATTGACACATGTTATTACACTTTGTGTTCTGTGCTATCTGATTTGAGGTTGCTAGCTAAACCACGAGGATCCACGTGTTACATAATAATAATAATAATAATAATAATAAATTACATTTATAAAGCCCCTTGCTGGAGCTCAAAGCGCTTACATGACATTTAAATGTTTTGTAAAGTTCCTTATACAGCTTTAGACTTGTTTTTATCTCATAAATTCCTTAAGTGACACACCCTGAAAAGTCTGGTGGGTCATGTGCCGGGCTAAGACATGTGACAGAACTAGGTACATTTCAGAGGCTTGTTTTTGGTTGCTAAAGGTACAAATCAAGCCATTTAAGAATTAAAATGCTTACATAACATGTACTTTGTTACATTGAACCTGTTAACATTTCTTGATCAAATTGATATGACACAAATTAGATAAATATCGCTGTGACACTGATGTCACATCGGGACATTAATCTTAAACTTTCACAGTAAATCTGGAGTAACACATATGTCACAATTAGAAATATGAGTATGACCTGCTCAGTTAATTTAGGTGATCCAATTATATTTAGTTAATATATTCTTTATTCTTCAATTCAAAGAATGTTAAAACAAATTTAAATCAAAAAATCCCCCTCATTAATTAAGTTATAAATAAGAGTTACTTTACCATTAAAGTTCAATGTCACATTGTCAGAAATGTGGTCTATTTAGTCTAAATTATGTTCCCCTTAATTTCCCCAAAAGTAGAAATGGGTCTGGGTTGTTATGGGTTAAATTAGTTAAATTGTCAAATAACTCTGAAATATCTCAATTACGAAGGTTTAGCATTTTATCTTAACTCTTAAATAAGTAAATGACATTAGGGCGCTAGAAACGAGAGTATTTTTATTTTAACACAGCATTGGGCGATATGTAATGAAAATATAATTAAACAGTACATTCATACATTCATTCAAGAGTGGCTTTTCAGATATCCAATTTTGAAATAGTTCCAATGAAGTTATAATATAGCTGAAAAAAAACCCAAACATACTTCCATATAGTAATGCTATCTACATCAACAACTCTTTCTGTGCTCCATAATCTTACAGCGGCTAAAGATTTGGCTGATCAGTCTGAGGAAGAGCCATGCAGCTCCCACACTGTGGCAAAGGAAATGGGTAAGTGTTTGCTTTCAAATGTTAAGCATACTTTAAGGATCCACTCAGTCTCAGATGGTGTACTAATAAGTAGTTGCTTAGCAGATAGCAGTAAAAAAAACAATATGTAAACGTATAGTGGATTAAAGATGTCACATGCACAAAGTGAAGCCCCTTGTTATCTCCTGTGTTGAGGAGATTCTTCCACTGTGCTTTGCCATACCTTTGTTGGTAGTAGATGTCAGGGTGGGCAGATAGTGGTTTGGACGACATCTATGTTTTTTTGGTCTAATTTGGCATTTTGGACCTTTACACAATTTCAAATATTCCCTATCGCTATATGTACCATTTATTCAACACTATTTCTAATTTATGAACTTTCTGTCTCCCCTCTTAAAGCTGTAGTGCACTGCAGTGATGGGTCTGACTCGGATGCATTCACAGGACAGCAGTCTACTGTGAAAGCATCACTAAAGGTTAGGTTGTGTTGTGAAATTGCATTACATTTACATTTATCTACGGTGACTGTTTTTTGATTGTGTTAGTTTTATCTATATATATATATATATATAGATATAATATCGCACAATACACTACAACAAGAAAATATTACATAACGAAAATGTAAACGCTTGTGCAAATGTATAGAGCCCATTTTACTTCTGTGTGGTT